>NC_080167.1:40918567-40933071 GCF_950295315.1 Erinaceus europaeus | reverse complement strand
GGCTTATAGAATAACTCCTTGACACTAATACAGTTTACCAAGTATATTTAGACCTTAAAAGTAATAATAAGGAGCTGAATGATGGTTCACCTACTACAGTGTACATATTACCATGCATTAGGACCCAGGTTCAAGTCCCCTTGTCCCCACGGGCAGGGGGGAAACTTCACTAGCTATGGAGCAGTACTTCAGAAGTCTCCCATTCTATTTCTTCTACTTTGCCCCTCTTTCTCTCTGTCTGTCACCCTCTATCAAAAAGAAATGACCACCAGGAACAATGGAATCATGTAGGCTCCCAGGCCCAGTGGGGGAAAAATAAGTCATGATAAAAGGGCGTAATATGGGAGTCAGGTGGTAGTGCCGTGGGTGAAGCGCAGGTGGCACAAAGTGCAAGGACCAGTGTTAAGGATCCCGGTTCAAGCCCCCAGCTCCCCACCTGCAGTGGAGTCACTTCCTAAGTGGTAAAGCAGGTCTGCAGGTGTCTGTCTTTCTTTCCCCCTCTCTATCTTCCCCTCCTCTCTCCATTTCTCTCTGTCCTATCCAACAATGATGACATCAATAACAACAACAATAATAACTACAGTAAAACAAGAAGGGAAACAAAAGGGAATAAATAAATATTTTTTTAAAAGGCATAATATGGGAATACATTCAGAAGTCTTTGACAGTTCAACCCAAGTGAAGGCTTGTGTTATCCTTATCCTGTAAACAGGAATTATGTAGGAGTTTAACAAAATTCTATTGACAGTTAGGAGATTTTATTTTTTAAGAAGAAAGTGACTTGCAGAGAAAATAATTTTCAATTTCATCTTTTCAGTTCAACACCAATGTGCTTTAAATTTCTCCTCCATCATACTACCTTCATCCAGAAATAGCCAAGGCCCAGGAATGTGATGCCATCTTTAAAGAGCATGGAGCTAGCACAAGGCCTGTCTCCTGGGGTCAGTGTCTTGGGAGGCGGTTTAGCCAATGGGTGTCAGTCCTGGGCGATGGGCTTTGATGTCTCCACACTCTGGGGATGTTTAGGGAAAAGTCAGCATCCACAAACACCTCCTGACCCTGTGCATTTGTCCAGCTGCTGCAGTTGTTCCAGCGTCCCCACTGGAGCCCAGCTGCTTCCTGCAGGCCCTCGCGTGCCTGACATCACTCACCCTAATGGCCAGTCTATAGGTCCCAGCAAGAGTTCCTGAGACATGAATCCCACTCCAGCCCACCCTCCAGCATCATCAGGCATTCTGCCTTTAAAAAGCCTTGAGTCATGAGGTCTTTGCCAAGTGAGATTTACTTGCAGCACAAGAAAAAATGTGTATGAGCCTCCTTTTGAAAACAACACCAAGGCTGTTAAAGGGCATCTCTTTGATGCAAAGTGCCTATCTTCATGTAGGAAGAAAAGACTGCCGGTATACCTTGTGGGGGCACAGCCACATGGGTGGTGCATTTGGAGAGATGATGAATGTGCCCTGCTCCAGCCCCATGCCCAACTTGCCTGATGCTCCCTGTGACCAAAGACAGGCATTTGCAAGACAGCTGGCCGGGTGAGGGGTGCAGGCCTAGGTGGTACAAGAGCTCACTGGCCTCTGCACGGATCAAAGACTCATTAGCATCCTGCTCTCCCCAGATCAACTTATTGGTTCAGACAATCTGTATTGCTTCAAACCTTCAGACAGCTGTAAAATTTATCTGTCAGCCAGGCAGGGTTACAATTTGATTTTTGAAAGGTTACATCCAAAAACAAAAGGTACATAATCCCCCAAAGTCATACATATTGCGTATGTTGTCATTCTAGTTTTCTTTATTGAGGAAGGGGGAAGGTTAAGGAGGGGGCAAGTACAAATTAATGATTATTCCCCCAAGTACCAAAACAATAACTTTGGGTTATAAAATGTGACAAGTAGTCCACAAGAAAACATCTCACCTGGAAAATCTAATGACAAGCTACTCAAAATAAGACTGTATGGTTTATGATACTTTGCAAAGTTCCTGAAAGATTTCTAAGGTTGTAGAATTTACAGTGCAGCAGTGGGTTTCCTGGCCTGTGAATATTATTATGTGTGCAGTTCAGTGAACAAAAGGAAATTTAAGAACTTCAAAGATATTGAGATTTTATTTGGATTTTACCTCTGACTTACTGATTTTACTTGTTGAACTCCAACTTTTTCAGAAATAAGATGAAAATCATACTAGTTCATTACTTGCACTTTGAGTAAACTGTGGGAAATGACAATAACCATTATTTAAACCTCATTATAGAATATAAAGGCAGATGGCACAGTGGATAGAGTGCAGGACTCATATGCATGAGGCCCCCGGTTTAATCCCCAGATATGCTGGAGCCATGTTCTGCTCTCATTGTAAATGCTTAAAATATAAAAGTCTAACTATAAGATAAGGGGAGTCACTTTTCTTCATAATGGAAGCTTGATCATTGGATGTGAACAGCTTTATATTTTAGCCATTCATGTAAATTTACCCATCCTGACAATGCCATTGTTGGCAGCCAAGTCTCCTGGGACTAGCAAAAGCACCAACCTTTCTGCTGTTTGTTTCCTCTTTAGAATCTTCTAGTTCCCACAGTGTAATTGCCTAGAGACAAATGAAGGCAGCAGACTGCATTCCAGAGGGAGTTTGCTGCTTACCTATGTGGTTCTGGTACTAAGCACAGACAACCAGGTCGGCTTTGTGATGCCCACCCACAGGGGGCTTGTAGCCACCATATTGGCCGTGGAGCAGCCGTAGAATAAGCACCTTGGGCAAAGCTGCTAGAACCATGAATCCCTGGGGCTCAGATTTACCTGTCCAATTCACTGAGAAGTTAACATTGAGACTACTGGGTCAGACTTTAGAATTTGTGGTGTCAGTGAGAGTAATTAGGGGCAAGGGAGGCTGGAAAGTGGAGCTGTGATTTAATTAGACCCCAAAAGGAAATTGTGGAAACGATATCGATACTTTTTAAAAAAGAGGATAAAAAAAAAAAAGCCTTGTGTTGCACAGAAAGCAAGCAGAAAACAGCTGTTGTGTGGAGGGGATAATGGATGGCTGGTCTGGTGAGCGGCACAGAGGAGGTGGCTCTGTGGTCCCAGGCAGGGCCGAGAATACTCCTGCCAGGGAGAGGGAAGGACATCAAGGGCAATAAATCAAGTCAGGAATTCTAGCCATTGGGTTTGCAATGAGGATTTTCTTCCCAGTGGGTTGCATTTGCTCACTCATAATTCTCTTCAGTAGAAAAGAGAGTAAAAAGGGGGGCAGGGGAGGGAGAGAGAAACTTTAGGACCATTTACATCATGAGCCAGTTGGGGGTTACATTAAAGAAAGCACTGCCCATCTGAAAGCTGACCTTTACTGAAGGGCCTTCTGCCTTTCCTTCTTTGCTAAGCATATAATTAAGCACTTGAATTCCTAACCACACTATCTATGCCAGATAATGGGTATACAGTTGTTTATATGACTTAAAATTGACTTTAAAATTAGAGATATTCATTCTATGAGTCCTTAGATGTTTACTGAGACTGGATATTTGATTCTACAACCTAGCATATTTTACAAGTGACTACCTCTATACTATTTCATGCAGATTGAATAGTATATCTACAGGCAAATTAGCATTTCCAATAGTTTAAAATCTTTCATATGAGTATTTATAAATTACATTTTTTACATGCCTTGCCAAGCATTTCTACTAAGCTTTACAAGGCTAAATTTCTATTAGTCTAATGAGCCGGTTCATTTCTAGAATGATAATAAAATATGTATAAGGGTTTTCACTTAACAACGTGCTTTCATATCCAGATTGAGCATGTTGTTAGTGTTAGGTTAGTTTTTTTTTTTAATCATATACATTTAACTAAAAATAGTTTACCAAAAGCAAAGTCTGCTTTAATTGTGCTTCAAAAAAAAAAATCTATCATCTGCCAGGAGCTGGTTGCCGTAACATTAGAATTTGAAATTCCAAATAAAAGAAATTTCATTATCAAGATGAAGAAATGATTCAGGAGAAGTCTTCGCACTATTATTTCCTGTGCTGGGTAATTCACAGCTAATGGTGAAAGTGGGAGGATTTTAGAGACAAGTGGTACTTTGTGAGGTGGGGCAAAGCCTTTGCTGGGCACCACAGGATAACTGCGTCCTCTTGATGCTGATTCAGAAAGAAGGGTCACAACCATGCCAGGACAGTAGCAGCAGGGGCAGCTGCCACCCTACTGGCATATGCCACTTGACTCAGTGCCTAAAGATAACAAAATAGAGCCACAGGAAAACAGAAGAATTCCATTAGCTGGAGTAGTTATCCTCTGGGAGAGGTGAGCAGGCTTCAACCTGCCAAACTTCCATGAGTAATGAATACAGCCCCAGAAAATGCATGGATTCCACAGTTTTCAACCACCCTACGAGGGTTTCTTTCTATGCCTATCAGCAATTTTCAGTGCAAGCTTCTTCACGATCTCCTCCACTGCCATGCTGAATTGGCAGCTTAGAAAACAGAATTCCCTCTCTTCCTGGAGGGGCTGCTTTGCACCGTGGAAAGAGCTTGGTTGATCATTCGTTATAGAAAAGGAGAAAAGTGTTGGAGAGATATCTTAGTGTGTCAGAGTGCAGGACTTAACATACCTGTAGTCCTAGTTTCAACCCTTGGCACCATTAAAAACCAGGTCTAAGGACTGCTCTGGTCTCTTTATTGTATAAATAAACATTTAGGAAGGAGAGGTAAAGTAGTAAAGTAAACAAGGTGTTGGGATCAAAGAGAGAAAATGCTGAAAACATTCAAGTTAGTCAAGGGCAGAGCAAAAGACTTGACAGGAGGCAATAAGAATCATATTTGCCTTCTTCAGGAGAGCTTCTTGGCTTATTTAGGGAAAAATACGAAAAACAGAAATAAACATATATAGGGAAACATCTCCAAGCAAAGAGAAGAATGAGCATAGCACTGAGATAGAAACGTGAGCTTTCTCAAATATCAGAATGCTCAAGTGCTACGGGAAACACCACTGGAAAGGTTATGTAGATATCTAAATATATACACATGAAAGCCAAGGTCTAAGAGAGAAAAACTATCAAAACCAATTAAATCTTAGTCTAAGGTGTCACCTGAACTTCTGGCTATTTTGTGGTTAATCCTGAAACCCTTGACTATTCCAGGAAGCACAGATGAGTGAAGAGTTATCTCCTTCCTTAAAGAATGAAGTTTTTTTTTTTTTTTTTTGGGGGGGGGGACTGCAAAGTCATCACGTGCTTCAATTCTTATTCTTTGCTAAAAGTCCATTTTCTCTAGTTGGGTTCAGCATTTCAGAGCTTGAGCTCTGGAATCATACAAACTTGCCCTTCTTAGTTGTAGGGCTGTTATATGACAAGTTATAATTACAGGCCAGTTGCTTAAAATGCAGCTGTAGCAGGACCAGGCGGTGGTACACCTGGTTGAATGCACACATTACCATGAGCAAGACCCCAGATTCGAATCCCTGCTCCCCACCTGCAAGGGAAAATGTTCCACCAGAGGCAAAACAGGTCTGCAGGTGTCTATCTTTCTCCTTTTCTATATCCGACTTCCCTCTCAATTTCTATTTGTTGTACCAAATAAAAAATAAGAAAAAAGAAAACATGGCTTCTGGGAGTGGTGAATTCATAGTGCTGGCACCAAGCCAAGTGACAACCCTGCTGGCAAAATAAATAAATAGGGGGTTGGGCGGTAGCACAGTGGGTTAAGCACACATGGTGCGAAGCCCAAGGACTGGCATAAGGATCCCTGTTCAAGCTCGGGGCTCCCCACCTTCAGGGGGGTCGCTTTACAAGCAGTGAAGCAGGTCTGCAGGTGTCTATCTTTCTCTCCCCCTCTCTGTCTTCCCCTGATCTCTCCATTTGTCTCTGTCCTATCCAACAACAATGACAGCAATAACAACAATAATAATAACAACAAGAACAATGATACAACAACAAGGGCAACAAAAGGGGAAAAAATAACCTCCAGGAGCAGTGGATTCATAGTGCAGGCACTGAGCCCCAGCAATAACCCTAGAGGCAATAAATAAATAAATAAATAAATAAATAAATAAATTTAAGAAAATCACCTATAAAATGGGAATAGTAATAGTAACTTATTTATAAGATTGCTGTAAGAATGAAAGAAATAATGCATGATGTTTGGCACACAAGACTCAATCAGTCTTAGTTGTTGTGGCTTTTCTACTATTATAACAAGTACCACTGTATATGGAAATAAGATCTTTTCATTATCCTAAATATATGTATCACATCATTTATTGTGATTTATTATCATCATTTATCACATCATTTATTATTTATTACTCTAGACTTGTTCTCTTAGGTAGAGTCACTTGTCTCTGCCTTTAAAATGGAATATATTAGAAGATTGGCGGAAAGAGCATGAGAAGAGAATTTCATCAGTTGAGGATTACAAAAATATAAGCTATATTTAATTACTTCACTGGCATTCCCAATATGATGAGGTATAATATGTATAGGCACAAGGTCATAGTTGTGTGTGCCTTACCATTATCCTAATCATAAAATGGACATCTGCTACCTCTTTCTGTTCTATCTCTCTCTTTTTATTCTTCCTTTTTTACTCTTTATTGAGGGATTAATGGTTTACAGTCAACAGTAAAATACAGGAGTTGGTACATGTGTAACATTTCTCAGTTTTCCACATAACACTCTAACCCCTCCACCACCATTTTCTATGACTTCAACATCCCTTCCTCTCCTCCCCAGAGTCCTTTACTTTGCTGAAATACACCAAATCCAGTCCTATATCTCTTAATACTATATCTCTTAATACTGAACTTTCAGCTTTTTTTTATCACTCCATGTGTAGTCAATTACCTCAAGCCGAGCATGAAATCCTCAAATGATTTTAGCCTAAATTGCTTTCTAAAAATAAGACCCAAAGTCAACAAACAAACAAACAAAAACATGTCTAAAGTACACAGCATGGTTTTCTTAGTCCACTAACTCAGAGGCAATGTTTAGAGAAACCAGTGTGACAAGGACCTGGGTCCCCCTGTCCTCATCAGCCATGTCAGCCAAGATGGCATGAGCATCTGCGTGCTCCACAGGGGCTAAGCAAGCAGACTCATGGGCAGACAGACAAGGGGATGTTTTCTGATGAAATCAAGGTAAACACCTGTGGGATGGGAGCCTGATTTCCCAATCAAATAGGACCTTGGGTAAATGTGCTGGGTGAAGCTGAGAAAATATTGGTGTATGCAGTCTCCACTTGACTTCGGTTTCTTTTTGGATAAAGTACTTCTTACAATAGGGAAAGCTATCTGATCCCATCAGGTACCCCTTCATTCTCCAGGACCTACCCTCCTTAAGCAGCAAGGCACTGACAAAAAAAAAAAAAAAATCACAGCCCAAGATGGCATGACAGCAGCTTGATTAATAATGATTATCACAACAGATGGAAAACTGTAGACAAAACTTTCCATAGAATGAGTCTACCACAAAACTTCTTGATGAGACAGAAGGATGGTTAGCTACCAGAGAATTATTCCTTACTTAACAGAATAAAATTGCTGAATTTCTACCCAGCCTTTTCTGATAACTTTCACAACTCTCTAGTGACTTTTATTTGAGATTCAGTCCCTGTATTACTATACTGCGTACAACACAGATGCAAGATGCTCCCCAGGGCAACAAATTGTGTTTTCCTTTGAAATGTACATGGGGTGTGTGCCTGAATTCCTAAGAAAGGTGGCTGCATCCCAGGAATCAGGAAGGGGAAGGCAACACTACTAAGGGGAGGGAGGTTGGAGACCTCAGTCCCTGTGATAGATGATGGTTTTGGGGCTGAGGAAACAGCATCTTGGTTATATAAATGCCATTCATGCCTAAGGCTCTGACTGGCGCTGAGCAATACTCTTGTAAAATAATAATAATAAATAAATAAAATAATGAAATAATGATTTGGTGGAGAGTGAAATGTGCTATAGAGTTGGAGAAATGTGCAAATGTACCTTTGTGACAACAACCCTTCTATCAACATTTCCTCAGTAAGGTGTTATTGGAGTTGAAGGAAATGATAAGAAAAGAAAAGAGGGAAGAGGGGAGAGAAGAGAAGAGAAGAGAAGAGAAGAGAAGAGAAGAGAAAGAAAAGAAAAGAGAAGAGAAGGAAACCGTAGTGGATGTCCAGCAGTTTATCTTGCCTAAGAGCTCACATATTTGGTCTTCCTTTGCTGAGAGGAAAAGAGTTTTACACCCACCACCAGAATGTTTTTTGATCATTTGGGTTGTTTTGCTTCATCTCTGCTTGTTGTTGTTTCACTGCGTTTACAGTGCAAATAGCCTCAGCAGACGCTAACCATTAATTCTGGAAAACAGAGCCAGCGTGGTCTCTCTATTCCTTTCCTCCTCACACAGCCTAGCTCAGCGTGGAAGAGGAAGGGCCTTGCCCTTCTTCCTGTGCTGCTACTGAGAAGAGAATGAGCCCTCCATTCACTTTATCTGCTTAGACAGAGTGCCTATGAGACCCTGGTGGCTTGAAGGCCCTCTGTGTATTGGCTGTGAGATAGAGGGAGGTGACCAGAGCCAGACTGCCAGAAGCAGGGAAGTGTCCCTCTTGTCTATTCAAAGAGCCTTCCAGGGCTGACTAAATGTGCCAGTCAGTGCTGGAGTCTCTCCTCTTCCTCTTCTGCCCTCCCTTTCCCATACTGAGGGGAGGCCCCTCCAGCAACTTTGTTTAATTATCCTGTTCTAGAAGCTAGAAAACTCCCTCAGCTGAAGAGTCCACAAATTGAGCCTGAACTGCCAACAGATTTCCGTCATGTATACTGTTCAAAGTATTAATTCTGTGACTGAACACTGTGTTCTTGCCCCATAATTAAAGCACCGGAAGCAAAAGGAGAATGCATTTGCTAAATAAACCCAAACACAGAAGGCATATCAGTATGAAACCCTGTGGAGAGGCAAGGGGGCAGGGAAATTGGAGAGCCAGTGAATTCTCTGTACATACCACTAGGTCTCATGCTATGCTAGCTGGTGGGCCTAAGTGAAGACAGAGGACTTGCTCAGCTCTTCTTCTGGAGGCTCTGAGCTGGAGGTTGTAAGAGCTGGCTTCTGGTTCCTGCCTTCACCCTACATACCCAAATCCTTAGACTGCTCACCCTCATTCACAGTTTCTCTGATTATAAAATTTGAATAAGGAAGTCACAGGTTGGTTATAAGAATGCAGGAGATGTGGGTACAATTTTTCATCTCCCTGCCATAGGTGTCTGCATAACACTGTCACCCCTCAACTTGGGTCCTTTCGCATCATCATGTATCAAGACATCGAGGCACTCTTCACCCCATCCCTTTATCTCCCTCCCCAGAGCCTTTTGCTTTGATGCAATAGATCTCTCCTGGTCCACGTTTCACTTTGTTTTTTCCTTATTTCTTTTTTCTTTTTTCCTTATTTCTTAAGTTCCTTCTATAAGTGAGATCACCAGGTATGTGTCCTTCTCTTTTTTGGCTTATCACACTGTATAACACCATTAACCTCTTGTCCTCTCCCTCACTAAAAGGATTAAATAAATAAATCTTAAAAGAGAAAAAAAAAAAGGAATGCAGAAGATGTCAAAATTGTAGGTACACTGTCAGTGTTAATGGTCTTCATCTTTGCTTGATTGTTTCCCTAGCATAAAGAAGAAGACCGAGAAGCATAGTAGAATGGAGGCACCTTCACAGTCTTGGGGAATCCCCTATGTGGCCTGTGTCTGCTCTCTTGACCCCATCAATGGTAAGATCACTACCACTGGTTCTGAGAGAAAAATAGAGCAGTGTGTTTTTCATAATAAATAGGAACATGAGGCATGATCAGAATTAAATGTAGGGAGCGTGAGGATCATAGAGACCAGGTTCAAAACCAAATTCTGCCTTTTGCAGTGCAACCTTGGGCAAAACATGCCTCCCTTTCCTCAGCTATAAAGTGGAGGTGGGGGAGTCGGGTGGTGGCGCAGTGGGTTAAGCGCATGTGGCGCAAAGCACAGGGACCGGCGTAAGGATCCCGGTTCCAGCCCCCGGCTCCCCACCTGCAGGGGAGTCGCTTCACGGGAGGTGAAGCAGGTATGCAGGTGTCTATCTTTCTCTCCCCTCTCTCTCTGTCTTCCCCTCCTCTCTCCATTTCTCTCTGTCCTATCCAACAACAAAGCAACGTCAACAATGGCAATAATAACCGCAACGAGGCTGCAACAACTAGGGCAACAAAAAGGGGAGAAAATGGCCTCCAGGAGCGGTGGATTCATGATGCAGGCACCGAGCCCAGCAATAACCCTGGAGGGAAAAAAAAATTTTTTTTTAAATTAAATGGAGGTGGTAATGCCATTGCTCATCTTGGGGCTTTGTGATAATTAAATGAAACAATGTTTGGTAAGAATTTGATTTGGGGTCTGTAAAGCACACACTTTACCCATGTGTAAGGACCCAGGTTCAGCCTCCAGTCTCCACCGGCAGGGAGGGAAGAAGCTTCACAAGTGGTGAAGCAGTGCTATAGGTGTCTCTCTTTGTTTCTCTCTGTCTCCCCTTCTCCCCTCAGTTTCTCTCTATAAACAAAAAGGAAAGGAAAAAATGACTGACAAGAGCAACGAATTCATGTGCAGGCACCAAACCCCAGTGATAATTGTGGTGGCAGTTAGAAAAAATGTTTTAATTAAAAAACAGGAAAAAAAAAAAAAAAAGAATTTGTCTTAGAGACCAGAGAGGAAGTATAGTGGTGCTGCAAATGACTGTCATGCCTGATCTTCCAAGAGGTCCCAAATTCAATTTCCAACACCACGTAAGCCAGAACTGAGTAGTCATCTGGTAGAAAAAGAGAGGAGGAAGTGGAGGAAGAAGAGGAGGAAGAAGAAGAGACATAGTGGTGGAGGGACCAGATGGTGGTACACTTGATTGAGTGAATATGTTACAATGTCCAAGGACCTGGGTTCAAGCCCCCAGTGCCCACCTCATGGGTAAGCTTCACAAGTAGTGAAGCAGTACTGTAGGTGTCTCTCTGTCTCTCTCCCTCTCTATCTCCCCCTTTCTCTCATTTTCTGGCTGTCTCTATCCAATAAGTAAATAAAAGAAAATTTCTTAAATTTAGTAAATAAAATAAAAATTGAAGAGGAAAAGGAAGGGGAGACTTATGTTAATGTTTACTACAAAATTGGGTCAATAGATGCTACTCAGTCTTCATAACAGTAGAGTCCAGGGACCAGGTGGTGGCTCACCTGGTTAAGCACACACATTACAATGCACAAGGACCCAGGTTCAAAGCCCTGGTCCCCACCTGCAAGGGGAAAGCTTCATGAGTGGTGAAGCAAAGCTGCAGGTGTCTCTCTCTGTCTCTTTCCCTCTCTATCTCCCCTTCCCCTCTCAATTTCTCTCTATCTCAGTCCAATAATAAATAAATAACAAGATTTTAAAAAATGTTTTAAAAAATAAACAGTAGAGTCCAGAAAGCACGTCCCAACAGCTGTACTTGCAAATACAGTAAGAATTAAGTAAACTGGTAGTACTCACTCATCACTTGAAATACTTTTCAAGTCATCTAGGATTTACTTCAAATGCTACTGCCATGGTGACACCTGTCTTGGTCCTATCCCAAAAGCTACTCCCCTGACTATATTAATTTAAGATTAGGGTCCACTTCTTGGGCACAGACAGTACTGAGGTAGTCGGAAAAGGTCTGTCACTCACAAAGCTTCACTGCTTGGTTATTGTCTTTTTCACCCAGGGGTACCACATTTTCATTTTGCACTGGGTATTATAGATTATGTGGCAGTTGGGCGGTAGCGCAGCGGGTTAAGCTCACGTGATGCGAAGTGCAAGGATTGGCATAAGATTATGCAATTGGACCTGCTTCTAATATTAATTTTTCCTTATAAAATTTGTAGTTGGATGTTAACCTGCCTTTTAAGATGTGTAGTTGAGGAGCAGGGTGGTGGTTGACCTGGTTGAGGATACATTCTTCCATGCTCAAAGATCCAAGTTCAAGACACCAATCCCCAGCTGCAGAGGAAGATGTTTCATAAGTGATGAAACAATTTGTAGATGTCTCTTCTGTCTTTCTTTTTATCTATCTCTTGCTCTGTTCTCAATTTCTGTCCTATCAAATAAAGGAAAGAAAAAAAAATACCTCTGGGAACTGTGGATGCATATTGCAGGCACCAAGTCCAAGTGATAACTCTGGTGGCAATAAAAAAATGATAATGATGAGGTGATGGTATACCTGGTTGAGCACATATGTTACAGTTCACAAAGACCTGGGTTCAACCCTCCAGTAGGAATAAGTTTCACAAGTGGTAAAATTGTGCTGCAGGTACCTCTCTCCCTCTCTGTCCTCTCATCCTTCTCAATTTCTGTCTCTAACCAAAATAAATAAATAAAATGATTTAATAGTAATAAATTATTTAATAATAATATATACAGTTGAACCTTGTTATTCACAGATTTCATATTTACAAATTTGCCTCCTCACTGAATTGACTTGTTCAGTCCTATCAGAAATGACATATGCAGAGTGGTTAAAATTTGAGTGGAATGTGGGGGGGATAGGTAGCATAATGGTTATTCAGGTTATGCAAAGAGACTTTCATGCCTGAGGCTCCATAGTCCCAGGTTCAGTCCCCTGCACCACCATAAGGCAGAGCTGATCATTTCTCTGATAAAAATTAATTAATATATTTACTAATTAATTTATTTAAAAATTTGGGGGTCAGGTGGTGGCGCACTTGGTTGAGTGCACATGTTACAATGTGCAAGGATCCAAATTCAAGCCTTTGCTCCCCACCTACAGGGGGAAAGCTTTGCAAGTGGTGAAGCAGGGCTGCAGGTATCTCTGTCTCCCTCCCTCTCTGTCATCCTCTTCCCTCTTGATTTCTGGCTGTCTCTATTCAATAAATAAATAAACATAATTTTAAAATAAACTAAATTAAACAATTTTTAAAATTTATTTATTTATTAATGAGAAAGATAGGAGGAGAGAGAGAAAGAACCAGATATTACTCTGGCACATGTGCTGCTGGGGATTGAACTCAGGACCTCATGCTTGAGAGTCCGATGCTTTATCCACTGCTCCACTTCCAGACCACTAAATTAAACAATTCTTCAGTTGAGTGATTAGACACACACATTTTCATCTGTGGTAGGAAAAGGCAATGCTTTGCCTTCTTGCTTCCAGCTCTCATATTGCAAGCAAGTATGCAGGTATTCAAAACTCATTTAGTGTCATATCTTCCTAATTTTTGTGCCTTTTGTTGGTTGTTTTGCCATTTAGAATGGCCTATTTACTTAGTGTCAAAGTTCTATGTAGTTCCTGAGTTCAAGAACACCATGATGTACTTTATGGAGAAAATATGTGTGTTAGGTAAGCTAAGTAAAGACACGAGTTATATTACTATTGGCTGTGAATTTACTGTGAGGGAGTCAATAACGTGTCAAATAAGGCATCTTTAAACAGAAACACTGAGGACAACATTATATATTTGTCAGTTGATGGAAATGTTGTGACCAGAGACTCACAGGGCCCTAACGCTGCATTTTCCCTGTGAAGAATGTCCAGTGTTCCCTAACTCAGTTTTTACAGTGATTTTATAGAAAATATCTATCACTGGGGCTGGATGGTGGTACACACAGTTGAGCGTACACATTACCATGCTCAAGGATCAAAGTTCAAGTCCCCAGTCCCCACCGGCAAGGAGTAGGTCTCACAAACCATGAGGCAGTGCTGCAGGTTTTTCTCTCCCCCTCTCTCTCTTTCCCTCTCTCTACTTCCCCTCTCAACTTCTTTCTGTCCTATCAAATAAAATAAGTAAATAAACCTTTAAAATGTTTTCAAGCAATAAAAAGGAAAAGAAAACATATACCACTAATAATGAAAATTGCCTGTAATTCTCTTAAAGCAATAACTCGGTGGCCGGGCAGTAGCACAATGGGTTAAGCACACTTGATGCAAAGCACAAGGACCAGCGTAAAGATCCTGGTTCCAGCCCCTAGCTCCCCACCTACAGGGGGGTCGCTTCACAGTGGTGAAGCAGGTCTGCAGGTGTCTATCTTTCGCTCCCCCTCTCCATTTTCCCTTCCTCTCTCAATTTCTTTCTGTCTTATTCAATAACAACGACAGCAATAAAAACAACAATAACAGTGATAAACAACAAGGGCAACAGAAGGGAAAGAATGGCTTCCAGGAGCAGTGGATTTGGCACCGAGCCCCAGCGATAACCCTGGAGGCAAAAAAAAAAAAAAAGCAGTAACTCTTTATTTTCTCATATCTCCATCATCCTCCTTGCTCCTTCCCCCATTGCCTAACAGACTGCTATGAACATATTGGTATTCAGGAAAAAAAAAAGTTAAGTGATTTCACTTGTGATCCTCTCAATTCTGAGATTTTGTTTTCTCACACATGAAATCAAAATCCATTCCATACATCAAAAAAAAAAAAAAGTTGTAGGTATCTCTCAACTATTTCTGAGATGAAATGAAAAATATAATAGTAACCTATGAGCATGCCCAATCTCATCTAAAAAACATAACAGTGA
>NC_080167.1:40826067-40913567 GCF_950295315.1 Erinaceus europaeus | reverse complement strand
CATGTTCAGTGGGGAAGCAATTACAGTAGCCAGACCTTCCACCTTCTGCATCCCACAATGACCTTGAGTCCATACTCCTAGAGGGATAAAGAATAGGAAAGCTATCAGGGGAGGGGATGGGATACGGAGATCTGGTGATGGGAGTTGTGTGGAGTTGTACCCCTCTTATCTTATGGTTTTGTCAATGTTTCCTTTTTATAAATTAAAAAAAAATTGCCTGACCCATGAACTTGGCCACTCCGTTATAATGTTATTGAAGTCCAGCCTTGTTTGAACCTGAATTCAGACCTAAAGGCTGTGTAAGAGAATTCCTTATTCTCTCTTTCAAGTCTGACTACCTGAATTGAGTTCAAGGCCCCTGTTCTGTGCTTATTGGGGCATGTCTCCACCAGTATACTCAGCATATTGCCAAGTAATTATTTTTAGATGAATTTGTTGACTACAGGGATTCTTTTTATGATCCTTGATCAAGAAGAGTATAATGTATGGAATATAATAAGTGCTAAGTAAAGGTTTGTGAAATTGCTTACCTCTTGACTTTGGTATAAAAGATGATCATTTAGAAGATCATACCAGGGATCATTTTGATTTTGATCCAGGGATTCTCTCAGGTAGGGACTGAATTGTCTGAGATAACAGGGTGGTTTTAACACTTTTCAGCAGTTACCTTTTTTTTTTTTTTTTTTAAGGCAATGCCAGTTTATTAAACTTAAGAGAAAATAAAGCTGAGAGAAGCACATAATGTAACCATATTTTTTTTAATTTTTTATTTAAGAAAGGATTAGTGAACAAAAGCATAAGGTAGGAGGGGTACAACTCCACACAATTCCCAACACCCAATCCCCATAACCCACCCCCTCCCATGGTAGCCTTCCCATTCTCTATCCCTTGGATAGGGCCCACTTTCCTGTATGCATCTCCCAATCCAAACCAAATAACATTGCATCTGCCGATCACAACCTAACCAAAGCAACGATTGCTACCTCAACATGCTTCACCTCAGAATGTATCCAGAGACTTCACGTGTGGAATGACAACCCTTCAGCTTCATTACTCGGGTGAGACCTTTCCTTTAATAGTACACTCTAATTTCATCTCAGGTAGTTCACTTTCTAACAAAGTCCCATAACCTAGATATACACCAGTTTCTATGAGAGAGAGCTTATGTGCACATGTATCCATAAACTACTGCAAAATATATACCTGAAAGCAGGACTACACTAGAGTTTGCAGTGAGTACCTCCCTAACACTTCCTCTCCACTACTCCAAGCTTTGGGTCCATGATTGCTCAACAAATTGTTTGGCTTCATATGTTAACTCTCTTTTCAATCACCAGGTTCCAGATGCCACCAGGATGCTGGCCAGGCTTCCCTGGATTGAAGACCCCACCAATGTGTCCTGGAGCTCAGCTTCCCCAGAGGCACACCCTACTAGGGAAAGAGAGAGGCAGACTGGGGGTATGGACCGACCAGTCAACGCCCATGTTCAGCGGGGAAGCAATTACAGAAGCCAGACCTTCTACCTTCTGCAACCCTCAACGACCCTGGGTCCAAGCAGTTACCTTTTAAGCTAGATTTATTGCCCTTTGGGATAAAGTGTTGGCCCTCGACTCTACTGAGCAGTCAAGAGCAGAAATTTTCAGTATCAGACTATTCATTATGTCCTACAAGTTTACAATTTTACTTAAAAGTATGACCTGGAAAGGATGACAGAGGACCTATTGGGGATTCTACTGTTTTGTGAAAAACTGAGAAATGTTATGCATGTAAAAACTACTATATTTACTGTCACATGTAAAACATTAAATAAATAAATATAAATAAACAAAACAAACAAACAAAAAGGTATGACCTAGAACTGAAGCCCTCCAAGGAAGTGAGGTGGTGAGGAGTCTAGAGAAACTGGGAAAAGGGTACCAGGTGGTGATGCACTTGGTTAATTGCACATGTCACAGTGCACAAGGACTCAGGCTCAAGACCCTAGTCCCTACCTGCAGGTGGAAAGCTTCACAAGTGGTAGAGCAGGGCTGCAGGAGACTCTCTTCTCCTCTCTCTCTCTCTCTCTCTCTCTCTCTACCTCCCCTCTCAATTTCTCTCTGTCTTTATCCAATAATAAATAAGTAAATATATTTTTTAAAAGAAACTAAGAAAATTTTACTTTTTTCCAGTTTTAAAATGATAATAGTAATTGAAGGAAGACATTTTAAGCTATACAGAAATTGAAGCCTTATAAAAAAAAAGAGAATTCTAAAGTAGTGATTATCGATACAAGTCTTGGAGGTTAAATATACTTCAAAATCCCAATTTTTTTCTCATTACCTATATTATGTAAAAGTCTACCAATTCTTTTTTTTTAAATTTTTTAAAAAATATTTATTTATTTTCCCTTTTGTTTCTCTTGCTGTTTAACGTTGTGGTTATTATTGTCATTATTAACGTCGTTGTTGTTGGATAGGACAGAGATAAATGGAAAGAGGAGGGGAAGACAGAGAGGGGGAGAGAAAGACAGACACCTGCAGACCTGCCTCACCGCCTGTGAAGTGACTCCCCTGCAGGTGGAGAGCAGGGGGGGTTAAACTGGGATCCTTGCACTTTGCAACATGTGCACTTAACCTGCTGTGCCACCGCCCGACTCCCAAAATCTACCAATTCTAAGTCTCAAAGTCCCTGTCTATAAAACAGTAGTAATGTGAGGCCAGTGAAATAGCTCACCTGGATAATGAACTGTTTTGCCGTGTGCACAACCTAGATTTGAGCCTGGCTTCAGTTTCTCCTTCTCTCTCTTTCCTCTCTGTCTCTATATAAAAAAAATAATAATAATTTAAAAAGTACTGATGTGTCAAGCATTAGAAAATGCATGTGAAATATTTAAAAGGGAACATATTAGATGCTGGTAGAAATAGCACAGCAATTTGAGCAACAAATTTTCATGCCCAAGGTATGAGAAGTCCTAGGATCAGCCCCCTGCACCACTATAAGCCAGAGCTGAGCAGTCCTGTGGCTTTAAAAAGAGAAAAAGAGAGACCACCTACTGTATAACAAAGGCTGGTTGTAATTGTAGGTGAATTATAGAGAATGAAATTACTATGAAAACAGTTAAAGTTTATTCATTTACCTAAGAAATAATATTTTCAGTACCTACTATATGCTAGGTACTATACTATACAGGATAGGCTGGTGAACAAACACATACAGGGACCGTGCTCTGTAAAGCTTCCCAGCAAACTGTAAAAGCTGCAATAGACTCTTTTTTAGGGGAGTGAGAGATAGTGACATAATAGTAATTTATAAGATTATAAGATAATATAGGTATAACTCCACACCACTCCCACCACCAAAGTTCTGTGTGTGTCCCTGCCCCACCAACACCACCACCAGTGATAACCACCATAGTTTTCCCAAGATCATCGTTTATGGGATTGAGGTTATGGGTTTAGGTTATATATATATACATATATATATATATATATGTATATATATATATATGTATGTATATATATATTCTTTTTTCATGTTCATGTGTTTCAATTTTCTATATTCTACTTACAAGTGAAATCATCCCATAGTGGTCCTTCCTTTTTCCTCTTCCCTCTCAGATAAGTGAAACAGCATCTAACTTCTTCAGGTGTTCTCCAGAATCTCTTCCCTCTCAGTGATAGTGCAAATACAAAGATTCTGTGTCTCAGTGGAAACATAAAAGTTCTGTGTCTCAGTGGAAATGAGATACGAACCCTTAGGTCATCTTCCTCTATCATCTCCCCCCTCTGGGAATATGGACCAAAATTCTTTTGGTGGCGCAGAAGGAAGGAGTTCTCAGTCACACACTCTTCCACTTTCTATATCTGATCCCCACCATATCCTGTGAGCCCCTTCCTACTTTGATTCAGAATTTTGCCATGTTGCTTTTTCTGCCCCATGGGATAGTAACCAATATGGAAAAAAATATGCATGTGCCTGCTCTTAGAACCCTGCTGCCACCAGCCTGCAGAGAAGCCTGAGGTAGCCTACTGGATGGTGAGAAACTTGTGACTCTATTACTACTGTCTTCCTGTTAATTAGCTATTACCTTCTACAGTGTTGATGAGGCCATTCCAGCACCATTTTTCCAGCTGACTCCTCAGGTGACCTTGGACACATTAGAAAGTCCAGCAGAAATCAAGTAGAAAGGCATAGACCAGAAAAACCATCATACCTGCACAAAGATTGGTTAATCAAATATGTGACAGTTGTTTTAAATGTTTAAGTTTTCAGGCTGCTTGTTACACAGTCAAAGCTAACTGATGCAAAGCTACATCCTAGCACAAAATGTTTTTCTACAGTCAGATGTCAAGTATTTTAGTTTTGCCAACCATACAGTTATTATTTAAACCACTTGGCTGTATTCTTCTTGCCCAAAAAGGAGTCACAGACAGTCTGAGAATGAATAGCCATAATTTTTCAAAGGGAGGGCCTTTGCTAGCCCCTGCACTAGCATTAAAAGAAAACATTAGACAAGTAATCTCAAAGGGACTATTTCTGTATATAATCTACAATGAGTGTTATACAGTCAAGGCTTGTGCTATTAGAAAGAACAAGTGAAGAACATATCCCAGGCTAGTAATTCAGATGCTGTATCTTTGTTAGATATACTCAGAAGCACCCCTGAGCAAAAGATTTGAGGGTGAGCACTCTATTTGGAAGGTGACTTCAGGAAACATGTAGAAGAACAGGAATATTAGTCAGAAAAGAAAGTCAATATGGAGCAAGTTCATGAGCAGGTTTGTCCATAGGCAAGAGAGGTTGAGTCTTCTGGGTCCTTCAAGAACTGTCCCCCGGTCATAGGACTTGAGGAAGCCACTGGGCATTTTGTCTCCGTCATTGTTGGAAGGTAGCCCCTGGAGTGTGCATTTTTCAAGGTTCTGGCCTGTCCCCCCACATATTCTTAAAGCCAGAAAAAGCACTCGGGTAGAGAGTAGCAACTCACAGTCTGGAGCTGAAATGAGTGCCAAGGGATGTGGGTAGGCAGAGCCTGCATCTGCTGCAGAAGGTTCTCTGTGGGAGTCAAGGCTGAGTGGAGCTCAAAAATATGGGCAGGATTTACAGGTGAGAGGAGCCACAGATGAAGCATAGGTGTAAAGAGTAGTAGATGTCAAGCAATAAAGAGCTGCCTAGAACCAAGTGTTTAGGAAAATCTCCACAGAGATTAGAATAAGCCTTTATTTTTTTTTTCCTATTTTTTAAATTTTTTATTTAAGAAAGGATTAATGAACAAAAACATAGGTAGGAGGGGTACAACTCCACACAATTTCCACCACCCAGTCCCCATAAACCACCCCCTCCCCTGATAGCTTTCCCATTCTCTAGCCCTCTGGGAGCATGGACCCAGGGTCGTTGAGGGTTGCAGAAGGTAGAAGGTCTGGCTTCTGTAATTGCTTCCCCGCTGAACATGGGCGTTGACTGGTCAGTCCATACTCCCAGTCTGCCTCTCTCTTTCCCTAGTAAGGTGTGTCTCTGGGGAAGCTGAGCTCCAGGACACATTGGTGGGGTCTGCAATCCAGGGAAGCCTGGCCAGCATCCTGGTGGCATCTGGAACCTGGTGATTGAAAAGAGAGTTAACATATGAAGCCAAACAATTTGTTGAGCAATCATGGACCCAAAGCTTGGAGTAGTGGAGAGGAAGTGTTAGGGAGGTACTCACTGCAAACTCTAGTGTACTTCTGCTTTCAGGTATTAGAATAAGCCTTTAAAGAGACTCTATAGGTTGCCTTGCATTGCAATCAGGACTGTAAACACTGTGACTAAAAACAACTGAAATGTATCCTCTCACTGTTCTGGAAACCATGCTTTCACTGAAGGCTCTTGGGAGCCTTGCCTCTTCCTGGTTTCTGGTGGATCCCAGCAATCCTTGACATCCTTTCTCATATGGCTGCATCCTTCCAATCTCTGCCTCCATCATCACAAAGGTCATCTTTTCTCTGTGCATCTCTATGTCCAAATTTCCTCCCTCCTATCAAGCTATCAGTCATTGGATATGAACCCAGTCAAATCCAGGATGATATCATCTTAACTTGATTATGTATGCAAAACCCCTCTTTCCAAGTAAGGTCTTATTCCCAGGTACTAGGAGTTAGTATGTGAACATTACCTATCAAGTGGATATAATACAAACCACAACAGAGATGAAAAAATGCAGCCACCGACAGGAAGGAAATCAATATAGTATTTTTTTTTATTTTTTAAGTATTTATTTATTCCCTTTTGTTGCCCTTGTTTTATTGTTGTAGTTATTATTGTTGTTTTTATTGATGTCGTTGTTGTTGGATGAGACAGAGAGAAATGGAGGGAGGAGGGGAAGACAGAGAGGGGGAGAGAAAGGTAGACACCTGCAGACCTGCTTCACCGCTTGTGAAGTGACTCCCCTGAAGATGGGGACTCAGGGGCTCAAACCGGGATCCTTACACTGATCCTTATGCCTCGGAGCCACCTGTGCTTAAACCGCTGTGCTACTGCCCTACTCCCTATAGTGTGTTTTTTGTGCAGGACATACACAGAAAGCAGCACTCTGAGGAGAGAAAGAATGAATATCATAAATAAGATGAAGATTGGAAAGTGTTGATTAAATTTAGAATCATGGATATCAAGACTCTTACCAAGAACAGTTATGGTGGAGAAATGATAGAATGCCAAAGAGAATAAGAGATGGAGAGATGAAGGTAGTCAATATTTCACTTGATCAGGATGCTGGACAATGAAGGGGAATAAACAAACAGATGTGGGCAAGGGCCTATGGGATAGAGGGAGTGTCCTTTTAAATTAGAGTAGATTGGTGGGGATAGCTCAGTTTTTAAATTTCATCCATTTATTCACCCATTCACAGGAGAGAGGATGAAAAAGAACTAGCACATCATTCCAGTGGTGCCAAGGATGGAACATGAGATCTGATGCACACAAATCCCCTGCTCTACCACAAGCACCTGCCCTGGCTGATTTTAAGTGGAGATGTTGAACATGGCAGTTGCCAGAATATACAGGGTCCTGAGGAGATTTCAGAGTTCCTGGGTCAAGACTTCTGTGTTGTAAAAGGGAGGAGAAAAGACTCAAGCAGTAGAGACAGAGCCTCATTTTCTGCATGCTTTGTCCCTGTTCCTTCTACCTAATGGCTCCATTGGCCAGTCTCAGAGTTACCTACTTGGTAACTACTACCAACTGATGTGTTCTTTGGAATGGCAGTGGCTCCACATTTTCTTACCATTTCCATTCCAGTTTTGACCCTTCACAAGTGTTTATCAATAATTGTCTTATGTCTACCAAGGACCATGGTTAGATTATCTTATTGGACATTTTCCCACTATAGACAGCTGCCTGACTCAGTGTGCTATTAAAGGTGGTTTGGGGGGGCCAGGAAATGTCAAACTTAGTTTAATATACGCATTACCAAGCACAAGTATCACGCTCGTAGAGTTATGTGGAGCAGTGAAACCTAGGAATATATTCATTTGTCTGAAGAATGATGAAACTTCAAGGAAACTGGTGAGGCATATATTCTTGGGAAAGAAAGGGGAAGGGGGGAGAGAGAGCAGTTATTTGTTTAACTTTCACAATAACCCTTTGAAAAAGTAAACAGAGTGGCCTGAGGAGGTGGTGTACTAGATAAAATGTTGGACTTGGTGAGCCTGAGGTCCTGAGTTCTATACCTAGCATCCCATGTGCCTGACTGATACTCTGTCTCTCGCATAAATAAGTAAAGCTTTAAAAATAAAAGAAAAGTGGCTGTTTTTCCTCTTTCCTAGGTGGTGGCTGTTCTCTGGCTTGCGAAGATGCAGCTCAAGCCGATGGAGATCAACCCCGAGATGCTGAACAAAGTGCTGGCCCAGCTGGGGGTCGCCAGCCAGTGGCGCTTCGTAGACGTGTTGGGGCTGGAGGATGAGTCGCTGGGTTCAGTGCCGGCGCCCGCCTGTGCACTGCTGCTGCTGTTTCCCCTCACAGCCCAGCATGAGAACCTCAGGAAAAAACAGATTGAAGAACTGAAGGGACAAGAAGTCAGTCCTAAAGTCTTCTTTATGAAGCAGACCATTGGTAACTCCTGTGGAACCATCGGACTGATACATGCAGTGGCCAATAATCAAGACAAGCTGGAGTTTGAGGATGGATCAGTCCTGAAACAGTTTCTTTCTGAAACAGAGAAGTTATCCCCTGAAGACAGGGCAAAATGCTTTGAAAAGAATGAGGCCATTCAGGCAGCCCATGATGCTGTGGCACAGGAAGGCCAATGTCGGGTAGATGATAAGGTGAACTTTCATTTTATTCTGTTCAACAATGTGGATGGCCACCTCTATGAACTCGATGGACGAATGCCTTTCCCCGTGAACCATGGCTCCAGTTCTGAGGACTCACTGATGCAGGATGCTGCCAAGGTGTGCAGAGAATTCACTGAGCGTGAGCAAGGAGAAGTCCGCTTTTCTGCTGTGGCCCTCTGCAAGGCCGCCTAATGTCTTACTCGAGGGAGCTAGCTCCTCTTTACCCCTATCCCGTCAACAAGCAACTCAACCCCTAGCAATGCATTCTATGATGCTCTGGTACTTGTAGCACACAGCTGTCCTTCGTTCTGCAGATAGAAGCTCTTACCCTTAGCCTCACCTAGTCCCTAGCAGAGCTCAGCTGTTGACAGCAAAGTTTGGTGTAAGCTTCAGATGGTGAAGCATCCCCCCCATGGCCCTCTCCCCACTGTATGTCTCATACCTCACTATCTAATGCTTTAAATGGCTTCTTTGGTTTGTGTTTGTCAGTTAAGGACTGGGATGTGATTTGTTTGTCCTTAATAAAGAAATAAAACTTTTCTGCTGATTAGAAAAAATAAAATTAAATAAATAAATAAATAAAAGAAAAGCAAAAAGTACAGCATTTTCTTCCCACGTGGGTAGCCTTAGGAAGTGTCTTCCCTAAATAGTAGAATATTCAAAATTTATAATGTATGAAATCTACCCATACATTGTCCTTGGACTTTCTGAATTGCACCAAGCTTTTTACATACTTTTGTGGGACTCTCATGTTTCATATTTATCCCCAAGAAATTGCTCCACACTGTCTTATCTTAAAGGCTTCTAATTCCACTAATGAAATTCCAAAGGTTGATTTATGCCTTGAGCCCTCACCTCCCCATGTTGTGCTTCCTCAGCCAACTGTGTCTTATCTATCGAGACATAGCTGCCGTCCTTCCTGTCTTTTTGTTAACTGATCACTAATGTGGGCACCAAGAATTGACAGCTTCAACTGGAAAATTTATCTGTGTTGAGTTCGAACCAATGAACTTCCCTCTTCATGAAGTAACTCACACACCACAGTTCATTCATCTGCCCTTTCATTCAATAATGTATTGAATGTCCACTATGTGAAAGACATACTGATAACCCTTTGACAAGATTCAAAATACAAGCTGTGGACAAAGTATTTGTAGTCTAATAGAGGAGAGGTTAAGCACACAAGTAATAGGTTAAAGCGATCAGTAGGAATAGGGAGTTCAGTTTTTTTAAATATTTATTTATTTATTTATTTATTCATTCCCTTTTGTTGCCCTTGTCGTTTTATTGTTGTAGTTATTATTGTTGTTATTGATATAGTCATTGTTGGATAGGACAGAGAGAAATGGAGAGAGGAGAGGAAGACAGAGAGATGGAGAGAAAGATAGACACCTGCAGACCTGCTTCACTGCTTGTGAAGCAACTCCTCTGCAGATGGGGAGCCCCAGCATAACTGGGATCCTTACTCTGGGTCCTTGTGCTTTGTGCCACGTGCACTTAACCCGCCCAACTTCTAGGAGTTCAGTTTTTATGTTTCTTTGTGTCTTTGTAAATAATTTATTAAGCACCAGTTATGACACATGAACTACACCGAATTCTCTCCCATGTATTAGCTCTTATTTAATGTTCAAGAAAAGAAGGTAAATATTCTTAACTCCATTTACAAAGGAAAAAAACAGACTCTCTTTCTTTCTATTTGGAAGGGTCATGGAGGAAGATTTTTGTTTGTTTGCTTGAGGATTTATTTGTTGTTATATTCAGTTGCTTTTGCTCTAATTGTTTGGTTTAAATTTTGCATCAGACTTTAATATTTGGATAAAGCAAGATTTAACATGAAGATGAAGAAGCTAGGGGGTGGATGGTGGCACACTTTGTTGAGTACACAGGCAACCATGTGAGGACCCAGGTTCAAGGCATCAGTCCCCACATATGGTGAAGCAGTGTTGAAAATGTCTCTCTTTTTAAATTTTTTTTAAATTTTTTAAAATATTTATTTATCTATTCCCTTTTGTTGCCCTTGTTTTATTATTGTTGTCGTTGTTGGATAGGACAGAGAGAAATGGAGAGAGGAGGGGAAGATGGGGAGAGAAACACACCTGCAGACCTGCTTCACTGCCTGTGAAGAGACTCCCCTGTAGGTAGGGAGCCGGGGGCTTGAACCGTCATCCTTATGCTGGTCCTTGTGCTTTGAGCCACCTGCGCTTAACCTGCTGTGCTACTGCCCGACTCCCTGAAAATGTCTCTTTTGCTCTCTCCTCCTTTCCTATCTTCTCTCCCCCTCTCAATTTCTCTCTGTCCTATCAAGTTAAATAAATATTTTTAAATGATGTTTGGAAGATGAGGAAACTTGAACTTTAGGGTTCCTGGCTAATATGCTTTTGTTTGTTTGTTTTTACCAGAGCAGTAATCAGTGACAAGTATGACAGTTTCTTTTCATAACCATTATGCTATTTACTCCCGCTCTACATGCTTTTTTTTTCAAGGTTCTAGGAGAAGTCATATAAAAAGCCACATTTTTTTTATAAATATTTGCTGTGTAAGGCATTTATAACATTATTAAGGAAATGTTTATTTGCATGGTTATTGTCACAAGATGGTTGCCTCCACAACTCACCTTCAACCCAGTGGTCATCTTCCTCCACCATAAAGCACTGGACCCCTGGTAGCCCTTGACTCTCTACCCCTAGCATCCCCTATCCTCTCTGAGTCCTCAGATATGCTGCAGAAGTCCACAGTTCCTTAAGATCCCATCCAGCATCATCCTTGTTTTGTTTCTTAGATCCCACCTACGTATATTATTTTGAAGGCATCCTAAACTGTGTATGCTTCAGGTCCTGCTACATCTGGACATGCCTCTACATTTAAAAATAGGATAATAGGCTTGGGGGGGGAGGAGTCTCTGAGCAAATGCAGTGAAGTAGAAACAGGCCAGGTATGTGGGAAGCAGCATGTATGGCCAATTTGGTGTAGGAACAACTCAAGGGAAAGTTAGTGGGGGGGGGGGGGGGTAAGATGATGGTATACTCAACTCCTGGCCCCAAATCCCAGGCTAATCTATACCTTCCCTTCCTACTCCCCTATACACACACCCCAATAGTGAATGAGGAACTTTACCCAAACTGGAATTCCTTCTCTACTTTTCAATATTTCCTTCTCCCTCCTACATGTCCCACTGGCTTCGCCCTAAAAGGACCTGCTTGTATCTCCTCAACTGAGGGAGGAGGAGGCAGAAAGAAGGATGGAGAAGAATGAAAAAAAAGCCTCTGCTGAAAATTTTCCCTTCTCAGACCTGTTCTTTCTTCCTCCCTTCACCCCACCCTACCCCACCCCCCTGCCCCACGCCCCATTCTTGGCTGAGGTGCTTAACAGATTTCATCTTCACTTTCTTTTTTCCATTGTCTCACCTCCATGACTTCTCAACCCCTGCAAACTGGCTTCTCCCCCAACCAGTCCCAACTCTTCAGAAACCTCCTGCCAAGGTTGTCAGCAGCCTCCTTGCTCAAGACAGCCAATGATTGTTGTTCCATTCTGGTTTTCCTTGGCATTTTGACTTGTCTTGGTCCCACTTCCTCTGGTTCCTGTTCTGTCTCCGTACTTCCTCTATCTTGGTCTCATTCTCACACCCTCCCCTGAATGCTGGTGTTTTTCTGCTTTTAGCTCAGCGCTAACCACCCCCCCCCCACTCCATCTCAATGTTTCTCTTTGTGGGTGTCACAGGTACTGGATTTCATTATGTGCAAAAGAAACTGCTCAACCTCTCACTCACTCTGACCCTAGCTAGTCCCAAGACTGGCACTGTCTCTCTCTTGTCTTGTCTCATTATTATCCACGCCATTGTCCAAATCAGAAATCTGTGAAATGGGCACATCAGAGTGTTTTCTCCCTTTCTCCCCCTCCCATAATTGTCAAAGCCTACCCACTCAGCATCGATCACTAGCCTCTGTTCAGTACTCAGTCTCCTGATCATTTCTCATCTGAATTCCTGAATCTACTTTTTAACTGATTTCCTTATCTTTCTTCTTTCTTTTCTTCTATTTCTCCAAAGTACAGACAGAAAAGAAGGATTTCTCTGAAACTCAAACCTATATTACTCTTTTATTTGAATCTTTGATGTCTCCTTGCTCCCAGACTTAAGTCTGGAACCTCCCCCTGCATCCAACTATTTTTTTTCAGACCTTTTTGTAACTTAGACACAGTCACTCCCATTGTCACTTCCCCTCACAGGGTGGAGACGTTACTGACCTGCTGAAACTGGGGTGGGGGCTCTGACCACGTTCCTTTACACAGTCAGATGCCTCATGAGAAGGTGCTGGAACTTCCTGTGCCCACTGTGGCAGTCCCAGGCAGGACCTGCTGAGGAATGAATGTTGGATAAGTAATGAATGACAACTCCATAAGGAAACTAGATGGTCACATGCATTGTGGGCCAAGTTGGG
Source organism: Erinaceus europaeus (assembly GCF_950295315.1). Lineage (NCBI taxonomy): Eukaryota > Metazoa > Chordata > Mammalia > Eulipotyphla > Erinaceidae > Erinaceus > Erinaceus europaeus. The sequence goes on along the minus strand of NC_080167.1, from coordinate 40,900,855 downwards.
GAACTTGTTTTATTTGTGAGTGAAGTGAACCACTGCAGGATTTAGAACAAGGAAGAATGCTGACTTGTGGGGCCAGGTGGTGGCATACCTGGTTGAGAAAACATGTTACAGTGCACAAAGACCCAGGTTCAAGTCCCTGGTCCCCACCTGTAGGGGGAAAGCTTTGCAAGTGGTGAAGCAGGGTTGCAGGTGTCTCTCTTTCTCTCTCCCTCTCTCTCTACCCCTTCCCTCTCAATTTCTGTCTCTACCCAATAAATAAATAAAGATAATTAAAAAATTAAAAAAGAATGCTGACTTGTGCTTTAGGAAGTTTACTTCCAGGTCCAGGAGGTGGTGAAGTGGATGAAGCACTGGGTTCTCAAGCATGAGGTCCTGAGTTTGATCCTTGCACCCCATTTTCCAGAGTAATGCTCTGGTTCCCCCCACCCCCCCCCACTCTCTCTGGTAAACATATGAGAGGAAGAAAAAAGATGAAGAGAGAAAAAGAAAGAGGAAAGAAGGAAGGAAGAAAGAAAAGAAAAGAAAGGAAAAGAAAAGAAAAGAAAAGAAAAGAAAAGAAAAGAAAAGAAAAGAAAAGAAAAGAAAAGAAAAGAAATCAAGGGGCTGAAAAGAAATCATTGCCCAAGGGGCTGGGCAATGCTGTATCTGGTTAAGTGCATGTGTTGCCTTGCAAAGTGACCTGGGTTCAAGCTCCCAGGCCCCACCTATAAGGACAAAGTTTCACAAATGAAGTAGTGCTTCAGATCTCTCCCTCTCTCTCTCTCTCTCTCTGTCTCTCTTCCTCTATATTCCCCTTATCTCTCACTTTCTATCTACCCTATCAAATAAAACAAATAAATAAAAAGATTTTTTAAAGATAGAAAGTTTACTCCAAGGGCAGTGGTTGTTAGCTTGGTATTTAGGACAGACCAGTACTAAAGCAGGAAACCCAGTTCAGAGGCTCAGGTAGAGGTCCAGGCAGGGAGTGATCAGCCCCACAAGGCACAGGCAGAAGATGACAGGAAAGCCAAGCATATTGACAAATCCTTTCAGCTGCTCAGACTGGGGAGAGGAGATATGAGGACATATGCAAAGCAGAAGAGGTTTGTGGTGGCTCTGGAATCAAAATCCAGAATGTAAGGGGCAAGTGGTGGTGCACCCAGTTGAGCAGACGCATCACTATGAGTAAGTACCCAGATTTTCTGCACGAGAGAAGCTTCATGAGCAGTGAAACAGTGCTACAGCTCTATCTGTCTGTCTATCTGTCTGTCTATCTATCCATCCATCCATCTATCCATCTATCTATCTATCCATTTATCTATCTATCATCTGTCTCTCCCATCTCAATTTCTCTCTGTCCTATCATGTAGAAAAGGGAAAAAAGGGGGGTTATGGGGGGGAAGTGACTGAGAGGAGTGGTGAGTCATTATGCAGGCACTGAGCCCCAACAATAACCCTGGTGGCAATAAAATAATAATTTTTTTAAATTCAGAATGTCAAGGGGATACTCATTTCCCTGCTGGGAACCATCAAAGGGGTGGCACTTACATAATTTATTCTCTGAAACAGTCTCCTTCCTGAGCTGCTCTGACACTCATTCTTTCTGTCCTTTTGACTTTGAGGAGCTGAGACTTAGGGCTTCTGCTCCCAATCCTCTTGCAGAGGGCAGATCCTTAATGGTATTGGGCTCTTTTTCCTGTTGTGTATCCAAACAGAACTTGAAAAATACAAGCCTACCCTTTCACCTTCTGCAACTTACAACGACCCTGGGTCCATACTCTCAGAGGGACAGAGAATGGGAATGCTATCGGGGGAGGGGATGGGATATGGAGACTGGGTGGTGGGAATTGTGTGAAGTTGTACCCCTCCTATCCTACGGTTTTGTTAATGTCTCCTTTCTTAAATAAAAAAAAAAGAAAAGAAAGAAAGAAAAAGAAAGAAAGAAAGAAAGAAAGAAAGAAAGAAAGAAAGAAAGAAAGAAAGAAAGATACAAGCCACAGTGACTTGTACTGGAGTTTCTTCACATTCTCAGACTATAGCTCCAGTCCCACCAAGGACTGGAAGGAATGAGTATCTGTGGCAAAGCATGAGTTCGGCATTTGATTTGGCTTTTGATTTGGTTGTTCCAAACTTTACCCACCCCACCTCAGTGGACAGTCTTTCTGCTCAATTTACCTGGGCAGCTGCAGTGTCTATCACGACATGGACCATTACATCATAGTCACTGGGGACACAGCTGCCATCACATAGGCCAGAACTGACAATGAGCTCATGTTTCATTGACTGTTTCCCACCAAATATCACCTTCAGGGCACAAGGTCAATCTGAAGATGATTTGTCATCATCACCTGGTTTAGCTTCTCTGGAGCTCCATGTCCAGCAGTTCCGCTAAGCTCCATATCTCTGAAGCCCCCATAGGACACAAGAATATAGGCAAGGGGTCAGACAGTGGTGTACCTGGTTGAGTGCACATATTCCAGTACAAGGCCCCAGATTCAAGCCCCTGGCCCCCAGCTACAGGAGGGAAAGATTCATGAGTGGTGAAGCAGCAATGCAAATGTCTTTCTTTCTCTCTCCTTCTCTCTCCTCCCTTCCCTCTCAATTTCTTTCTGTATCTATCAAATAAATAGAATAGATAAAGATAATATGAGTGAAAGCAGGAAGGGTAAATCTGGAGGTGGTCTCTGTAAGTTCAGTCAGACCACACTGTGCTCACAAGAAGGAGCACAGGACATGGGCTCTTTGACTTCAGGGACAGTGCAGACTTGGAGGTCAGAGCCCCCAGAGTCCAAGTTCCTCTTGGCCTTCACCTAGCAAGTCATCTAATCCCTCTACACCTCAGTTTTCTCCTCTGTGAAATGGGTATGTTAGAATTAGCAGTGGTGGTGGGGAGTCGGGCGGTAGTGCAGCAGGTTAAGCGCACGTGGCGCAAAGCGCAAGGGCCAGCAGAAGGATCTCAGTTCAAGCCCCCAGCTCCCCACCTGCAGGGGAGTCGCTTCACAGGCGGTGAAGCAGGTCTGCAGGTGTCTGTCTTTCTCTCCCCCTCTCTGTCTTCCCCTCCTCTCTCCATTTCTCTCTGTCCTATCCAACAACAGCGACGACATCAATAACAACAACAATAATAACTAAAAAAAAAAACAAGGGCAGCAAAAGGGAATAAATAAATAAATATTAAAAAAAAAAGAATTAGCAGTGGTGGGGGTCCAGCAGTAGCGCAGCATGTAAAGCACACATGGCACAAAGCACAAGGACCGGCATAAGGATCCTGGTTCGAGCCCCAGCTCCCTACCTGCAAAGGGGTCACTTCAGGAGCAGTGAAGCAGGTCTGCAGATGTCTATCTTTCTCTCCCCCTTTCTGTCTTCCCCTCCTCTATCGATTTCTGTCTGTCCTATCCAACAACAATGACATCAGTAACAACAATAATAATAACCACAACAATGATAAAACAACCAGGGAAAAAATAGCCTCCAGGAGCAGTGGATTTGTAATGCAGGCACTGAGCCCCAACAATAACCCTGGAGGGGAAAAAAAAGAATTAGCAGATTAGCAGTGGCCAGGCTTATTATAAATATTGGATGATATGATTAATTGGGTTTTCTTTTTTCTGACCAGCAGACTTGTTTTTGTTTGTATTTAAATTTATAATTAGTAGTGGTTTACAAAATAGTAAGATTACTATTGGCAATCTTACTATTAGATTACCATTAGATTACTAATGGTTTCACACTGCACCTACCACCAAAGTTATGAGCCCCCACTGAGCAGCAGACCTCTTCAAGAAATAATTCTAATGGTGCTCTGATTCGCATTCCAGAGTTTCAAGGTTAGGTTTTCCCATTCCAATGGAATTTTTTATTCTTTTCTTTCTTTTCCTTTTTCTTGGAATTCATAAAATTGTATCATTTTTTTTTCTCCTCAATGTCCTGAAGGCCCCAAATGACAAATGGTATATTATTTGCATTTTATCTTAATAAACTTAAAAAAAAGAGACCAAGAAAGAAAAGTTATTCTAATATTCTCCAGCGCCTATTGCATGCTGGAAGCTCTTTTAAAGAAAAGATACAATTTGAGCCCATGAAATATCTCACTTGGATAGTTACTTTGCTATGTGTGAGACCCAAGTTCAAGTCAGACCCCCACTGCACTGAAGGAAGCTTCAGTGCTGTGATCACACACATACACACATGTACACTTGCTTAGTGTGTGTGTGTGTGTGTGTGTGTGTGTGTGTGTGTGTGTGTGTGTGTGTGTGCCTTCTCTGTTTATACCTAAAAGAAGAGGAGGAGGTGGAGGAGAATCAAGAGAAAGGGGATGAAGAGACAGCTGGGCTGTGGTGCATCCAGTTGAGTACACATATTACCAGGGTTCAAGTCTCCAGTCCCCACCAGCAAGGGGGAAGCTTCATGAATGGTGAAGCATGGCAGCAAGTCTCTCTCTTTCTCTATCTATCTATCTATCTATCTATCTATCTATCTATCTACCTATCTATCTATCTATCTACCTATCTCCTTTCCCTTTCAATTCTCTTTGTCCTATCAAATAAAATAAATATATTTTAAAGGAGAAAGGATACATTACCTCAGACCCCAGATCCTGACAACCACTAGTCTGCTTCCTATCTTTCTCTCTTTTTTTTTAGATAGAAACAGAGACAACAGAGAGAGAGAGAGAGAGAGAGAGAGAGGTAGTGAAAGAGATCACATCACCAAGGCTTCCTTCACCTGGGTAAGGACCATACTCAAAACTAAATATTCCACATGACAAAGCAATCAAGTGAGCTACTTTCCCAGCTCTTCGTCTGCTTTTGGTCTGTATGGATTGACTACTTTGGACATTTTGTATTAATTGGAATGCTTATTTTATTTTTAAGACCAGCTTTATTTTTACTTGGAAACAGTTACCTCCCCTCACCTCCAAGCCCAGTCTGACCCTGGCTTTGCCACATCTGACAGTAAGTTTGCATGGGAGTTATCTGGCATTTCACTAACTTGATTTTCTCTTCTAGAAAACAAGGGTTATCATCATAGAAGCTTTACCCAAGGATGTGTGAAGAACATATGACCCGTGCCCAGTGCTTAGTGCAACCATTAACAATCACTGGTGATATTTCCAGTTGTGTAGGGAATGCAAGTTCATTGGGAAAGACTTGGAAGACACAGAAATGGATGCAAAAGAAAAGGAAACCAAGCAGACCCACTTCCTGTCCACCCTTCCTTTCTCTTTCTAGGGTGTGTTACCCCTTTTTCATAAACTTCCTCTTAATCCATGTTCAATAAACTTTCTCTTTGTACACTGACAAATGGAAAAGAAAGGAAGGAAAGAAAGCCACCCACATCCCTCAGCAACCTTGGCAGCTGAAGGTTAGTGACCACGTCTGACCTTCGCCTCCATGGAAGCAGCCTCAAGGTGTCCTTATCAGGCAACAAGTAGACCTGAGCCTATTTTCTTTGTACTGTCACCCTGTGAATGACCTTTAGCAAATCACTTAACTCCTGTAATTCTTTTTTTTCAGATGTCACCATCAGCAGTATACCACCTGCAATGTAAGGCTGACTTTCAAGGTCAAGTGCCTGACATAGTAGCAGAGGGTCTGAGATGACCCCAGAGAAGCAGGAGGTAAGAAGAACCATTTCCTGACGGGCAGCAGTTGTGTAGAGTCAGAGAGAAGGTGTGAACCCTGAGAGACAGTTGGGACTTCTAGAGTCAGAGAAAAAAGAGAACAAGGAGAAACCACTGGGCATGAGAGAACTCTGGGCTATTTTATTCCCCCTCCCTCTTTTATTTTTTTATTTACTAATAGTTTGTTACAGGGTTGTAAGACTGCAATGCATAGTTCCACATCATACTCACCACCAAAGAGTAAATACTTTTTTGAAATTAAAATACTGGCTGGAAAGAGACCCTGAGGCTCCAAAGTCCCAGGTTCAATCCCTTATACCACCACAGACCACAGCTGAGTAGTGCTCTAGTCTTTCTCTGAGTGTATCTCTCTCTCATTAAAACAAAATAATGAAATATTTCTTTAAAATAACTAAGAAAAAATTGGAATACACAGGACTATGTAAAATATAAGAACTGCAAAGATCTATGTGTGGGATATATGTTGGGTAACAGAATGAATTCCTTGATGGGCATGCATCCTAGGATTACAGAAGTAACGACTAGATGCTATATTAAGAAGAGAGCTTCATTACTGACTCTTTTGTGACTTTCCAATATTGAACCATTATCTTTCCTTTTTAAAACAGGAATTTCTCACACCGTAAAACTCACCCCTTCTGTAAAGTTTACAATTCAGTGGGTTTTAGTATATTCAAAATATTGTGTTGTCATCACCACTAATTCTGGACCATTTGCATAATCTACCAAGAAATCTTGTATCTATTAAAAGTTATCCCTTTTTCCAGCACAATCTTGTCAATCCATATCATCTGATACTACATCTGCTGATCTCAACCAAATCAGTACAAGTTTCACTTCAGATTCTGTCCAGAGATGCCAGGTGTGGAATATGAGCCTTTCAGCTTCAGTACTCTGGTGAGACTTTTCCTACCTCATAGGACTCCTTAATTCCATTTCAGGTGGCTCATTTCCTAACAAAGCCACAGAACCTAGATGTAGACCAGGGCCCATAAGATAGAACACATGTGCACATGTATTCATAAGTTAGGGGAAAATATATACCTTAAAGCTGAAGTGCACAGTAGTTTGCAGTGACTCAATAAGTGCATCAAGGAAGCAGAAAAACCTAAAAAAGACACCATAAAATACTTAAACAAAGAGTTCATACTTAGACTTAGATACCCTCCTCACCTACTTCCTGTTTCACTTCCCTCAATCACTCCAAGGCAAACCTTGTCAGACAAAGTAAGGACTACAAAAGCTGGATAAGGGCAAGAGACCAGCAGACATTAGTGATGGCTCTTTTGGTCACTACCAGGCCATCCCATCACCTGGGACCCTAATCAGGGAATCCTGGGATTCCCACATAGACATGATGGGTCTAGACCTCTAACATCCCTTTCTCCACTGTCGCTGGTCATCTCCAACAGGAATAACATAGTGGACCCTCTCGTGGGGCTCTCCAGGACCTTGCTCTCAATGTAGATCAACAATGGTAGGGACTGTCCCATTCTCTGAATGGAGGATGGGTCAAAATACTCTGCCACTTGAGGGAGATAAGTCCTGCAATGGGTGTAGCGTAAAATGTTCCTAGCTGCAACTGCAGGATGCGAGCTCACACCTACAGGGTTCCTGTGCTGAATATGGGCCCCAGATCAAACTGATGGCGTTTACAGTTAACAATATTTATATACTTTTCCCCATATTTGGGAGCTACTCTCTTCTCTGATCCAGCTTTCTAGTCCTATTTCCAATTCTGACACCAGCTTCCCAGACTACACCTTTGGCCCACCTGCATGTTAGCTATTGGGTTCAGGCAAAAATTATTAAAGGCATGGGCCCCTTGGAATATACCTAAAATAGACTTCCTAGCTTTTTCCAGAATGGAGACCCCAAATCTCATCTGCTATATTTTTGCCTTTAGGTTCCTGATTATTAAATAATTTTTTCTGCTTTATATCTTAATGCTTTTTCAGCCACCAAGTTGCAGATCCTGCCATGATGCCTCTTGACTTTCCTGGGAAGATGACCTTAACAATGTGTCCTAGAACCCCATCTCTCCAGAGCCCTGCCCCACGAGGTAAAGATAAAGACAAGCTGAGAGTATGGATCAACCTGCCAATGCCCATATCCATCAGAGAAGTAATTACAAAAACCAGACCTTCCACCTTCTGCATCCCATAATAGTCCTGGGTCCTTGCTCCCACAGAGATAAATAATAGGAAAGCTTCCAATGGAGAGGATGAGATATGGAACCCTGGTGGTGGGAATTATGTGGAATTGTACCCCTCTTATCCTATGGTCTTGTTTGTTTATCACTATTAAATCAATAAAAAAGTAATCCTTATAATCCTCTCCTCTAGCTCTTTAGAACCATAAATTGTGTGACTCTGAGTTGGCTTCTTCATATCCCATCACTTCCACCCACTGCTCCATCTACTCCAGGTCCCTGGACTCCTGAGAATGATTTGGCTGGTACAGATTTGGGGAATATGCAGGTGGGGAACCTTAGCCAGTTGTCAGGGCCCTGAGATTAGATGTATTCACAAGAGGGCAAGTGGGACCCACACTTATGACATTTCTAGGTAGGACAGTGTCAAGTGTGTGGCCATCCATCCCACGTAGACAAAGATCAGAATACATTTCTAAGGGAGGAAACATCAGGGTAAGGGTAATGCTTAAAACTGTCATTATCCAAATGTCATTAAACCAGGTACATTCTTTTGATGCCATAAGATAATGAATTTATTCCAGTTATCCAAAGCACAATCTCCAGACCCTTAGGGCAACAGCCAGACATCAGAGTTATGGGAAATTGCATGTGGCAATACATCCCTCTACTGCCTGTGGACAGAATCTCTGAGATATCCAGACTTTGCCCTAGAGCAGGATTTTGTGATAACGGAACAAAGCCTGAAATTTCATCCTCAGGGTATTATTAGTCAAAGGAATGTACAGACAAACAACATATATTTTGCAAACATAGATGCAAAGGTAACAATCAGTAGGATTCCCAATAACAAGTATCAGGAAGTCTGGGATTAGAAACTTCTTCAACATACAGAAGACATGGAAGTCTCTAGAATCGTAACAACAGTGACAGTGGTGAAACAACAGTAGCTGACAGTGAAAATGGAGGGTTTCTGTGTATCAGGCACAAAGTCAAACACCTCCCATGTCCTGTCTCACCTCATCCTCAAATCTAAGAGAGAGGTGGGGATTGGGGACTCCCACCACCTCCCAGCCATGCCTCCTTGGCACCTGAGTGGAAATACCTTTTTGAGAAAGGAGAAATAGAGATGGCACATAGGTAAGATATCTTACCTGGGGAGGTGAGGGGTGGGTGGCTGTTTTATTAAGCATGTGACTCAGGTTCCAACCCTGGTCCCGCCACACTGGAGAAAACTTTGGTGCTGTAGTGTTTTTTTTTTTTTTTTCTTTCTTTCTTTCTTTCTATCTATCTGGAAAAAAAAAAAGAAAAAAAGAAAAGGCTCAGAGTAAGGAAGCCTTAGTAATAAAAATGAAGGAGGAAGAGGAAGAGAAAAAGAGGAGGAAAAGGAAGAGGAAGAGTAGGAGAAGGAAGAGGAGGGGGGAGTGGAGGATAAGAAAGGTACAGAGGAGTAAGAAGTGGAAGAGAAGGAAAAGAGCAGAAGGAAGAGGAGTAGGAGGACACATAGAGCTTCATATTCATTCAGTGAGACTCCAGAAAGTAACAGGCCCATTTCCCTCACGTATTGGAACCCTCCATACAAAATTCAAACTCCAAAGATATCCACGTGCTTTAATTTTTTTGTTCCCAGAAAGCCAAAAGCAAGGCCACCTCAACTCAGACAGTGCCAAACTTCAATTAAATGTAAACCGATCCCTTAATGCACCACTGATCTGAGATGGGCCAAGCTGGCTCACCGGACCTGGTCTGCATGACAGCAGGGAGGCCTGACCCTGGCAAAGTACATACAGACTGAGAAGGGTCACAGCATGTAGGTCACTGGACAGAACTGCCTGCAGTCTGCTCCACCAAATAAGAGGTGAGTGGGAGCAGTCCTATCACTTCCACTGGCCCCAGTGACTGGTGGTAGAGTCTTCTCTTCCACCATAGTGACTAACTCAGGTGGCCAAACCCAGTCTGATCTCCACATCACGAATCCACCATGTGACAGTCACTTGACCTCTCTGAGCTCCTGTTCAACACCTGTATACATGAAAAATCCAGCGGAGTAAGTGTACATTCCCTTCTGGCTCAAACAAATGAACAAAACCCTCCTTGACCCTTTTCAAATAGATTTTGGTGCCTGCCAATGAGGCCAAAAGAAGTTATAGTGTTTTTTTTGTTTTTGTTTTTTGCCACTAGAGAGTTATCACGGGGGCTCGATGCCTGCACAATGACTCCACAATTCCCAGCAGCTATTTTACTGAGTTGTTGGAAAAGTTATAATGTGTTTTTCTATGCAAAAATGATGCCATGACTTACTTAACAATTCAATTTATTTCCCTTTAAAAAAAAATCCTTTCCTTTGTTGATGTAGACAAAGAAAAATTAAGAAAGGAGGGGGGACAGAGAGGAAAAGAAAGAGAGACATCTACAGCACTGCTTCACCACTTGTGAAACTTCCCCCACTGCAGGTTTGAAGGTCCTTGTACATGGCAACCTATGCATTCTACCAGGTGAACCACCTCCTGCCTTCCCTCCCCCACCCGCCACAAGCTGTAATTTCTCACCTTTCTTTGCTGAACAACCAATGCTTCAGATGGCAGAACCTCATGAGCCCCAGTGGGGTGCTCCTGAAGCTGGGGAGCAAAATCACGGGTGTCTACACTGTCTCCCAAAAGTTCTAGAATCACTGAAAATATAATGGCATAAAGAGCTGAAGTCTTTTGCAAAAGGAAGAGTGCCCCAAATTTCTTTTCTTCTGTTGACTTAACTTGAATGTTCACAAGTAGATTTATTAGAGTCAGTGGAACTGGACAGAAACTTCAGATCCCAGAGAAGTTACTCTCTGAACTCCAGTTTTCTCATTTGTAAAGTGGTCACGTATTTCTCTTTTTAAGCAGTGGCGAGGGCTAGGGAGATAGCATAATGTTTATGTGAAAAGACTTTCACGCCTGAGGCACAGAAGGTCCCAGGTTCAATCCCTAGCAACGTCATGAGCCAGAGCTGAGCAGTGCTCTGAAAAAAAATTAAACATTAATTGAGAGATTATCAGGAATTTATGTCAAGTGACATAGAACACATTAATTTGTGTTGTTTTCTTTCTTCAGAGCTGGGGCCTTGCACATGCATGAATTTATCACTCTCAGACAACCTTTTCACAAAGATAGATGATGATAAATAGATAGATAGATAGATAGATAGATAGATGATAGATGATAGATAGAATGATAGGCACCATAACATGAGGGTTTCCCTGATGCCGTTGGCTCCTCTTATGTGGTTCCAAGGACAAAGCCTTAGTTGTGTGCAAGGCAAGGCAGGTGCTCTTCCATTGAGTTATCTCTCCAGCCCTCTCGTGATACTCCTAAAGCAAGATATGTGGGCTAGGTACTTGCCTTTTCCTCTCTTGTCCCTCTAGGCCCTCAGGGAGAAGGACAGCTTGTGCCTTACACAGTGCCTGCCGAATGGGATGAATCAGCTTATCTGTTGATGACTGCTGTCTACAGCGCTGCCTTCCCCGTGCTCACACCCTTTCTGCTTACTGTACATCTCTTCAAGGGGACAAATTTAAATCAGTGTCTCCCAGCCTTTACTACAAATCTTCAAGTCTGCCCCATTTGGGGGGGGGCATCCTGATATTTTCACCACCTCATCAGAGCACAGGCATTTGTTTCAGTGTCCCCTATAGCACTGTTCTAGACCCTTCACACTCTCTGCATGGCTGGTCCCAGGAAACTGCACATGTTTTTAGGCTCAGGCTCTTAAAACACCACAAATTAGCATAAACAGTTCAGTTCTGCCCTCTTTGCTTACCAAAGAGCAAAGAGGAAGAGTAGGAAGGAGATGGCAAGAAATGGAATGGAGGAGAAGGTTGCAACAAGATCTGAAAGATGTCTGATCCGGTGTAGTAAGATAAGGAAGATGTGTTTTAAAAAAAAAAGATTCATTTTATTTGTATATATGAAAGAGATTTTCACATGACACACACACACACACACAGAGAGAGAGACCAGAGCACCACTCAATCACATGCAGTGCTGGGATCAAATCTGGAGTCTTCAGGCATGAGAGTCCAACACAACTGGCTGCGCTATTCCCCACAGTGTGGTGATGTGCTAAGAGAAGACTGAGCTGTCAGCCCACCACCTCAAATTGCACTTCCCATTGTCCGCTGATCCCAGACAAGCCTGGAGGACCTAACTCATGCTCCTCCTCATTTAATCTGCACAGACTCAAAAATCAGAACATGACGTTCTGAGATCAGTGCATCAGGGAAATCTGTGAGCAGATAGAGGGTTGGTTGCCTGGTGTTGACTGTAAGATGTGACTGAAAACCACGGTCGCATTCAGCTTTGTGTGTCCTGGACTGGTATGTGATCTCACTCACTCTTTGAATCTTGAGGGAGTGGATGTGTAAATGCAGGAAGAATTAAGCAAACAACCTGAGATGTGGTTAAAGCACTGGACTCTCAAGCATGAGGTCCTAGGTTTAATCCATATTATCGCATGTACCAGAGTGATACTCTGGTTCTCTCTCATGAATAAATTTATCTGTGAGCTAGCACAATAGTTTTCATGGTTGGTTCTCTGCCTTGCCATGTGTGTAGCCCGGGTTCAAGATAGGCCTCCACAACATTGAAGGTGCTACGGTCCCTTTCTCTCTCCCTACCTATCTATCTGTCTCTCCTATCTGAAAAATAGAAGAAAGTAAGAAAAGAGGAAGAGGAAAAGAAGAGACAGAGTAAGTGGATAGACCAATTGTATCAAGGACTAAAGTGTTCTGAGTCCCTCTTCAAGAGTCTAAGATCACTCACTTCACAGCTTGTGAACTGAAGAGCAACAAGCTAGAGAGTATTTGCTTAAAGTGTAGGGACAGTACAGAGGTTAACTTGTGGGCAGGTCCCAGGAGAAAAGGGCTGCAGGTGGGGGAACCAGCTGCCCAGGAAGCAGATGGGAGAGAAGGAGGAGGTGGGCACAGCTGAACCATGGGAGGAAGTACCAGTAGAAAAAGGAGTTGGTGATGCAAGAGAAGAAGGGGGAACCAGCACATCTGAGGTGCTCTTGTGGGATTTGTACCTAAACTCCACATATGTAGCCATGATATTCTTTCAAGAACTCTGTGAAGTCCATTCTGTATTCTCCATTTGATTGCAGAGTTAACTGAGGCTTAAAAGACAATAAGAAACAATAAGACCCAAAAGTTGGAATGTGTACACATTGGCATCTGATTCCAACATCAGCCAATCTCCAAACGGATGTTCTTTCCAATGCTCCATTCTGTCTCTGGGGCGGGGGGTGGGGGTGGGGGTGGAAAATCAATGTGAAATACACATCGTATGGATGGGGGAGTAAATGGCAGAATGATTATGCCTGTGGCTCCAAAGTCCCAGATTCAATTCCTAACACCACCATAAACTAGAGCTGAGCAGTGCTCTCATAATAATAATAATAATAGTTATAATAATAATTATTATTATAAAAACATTGCATAAAAAGTGACAAGATGTTGGATTCTCTGCCTCCTTCCTGCCATCAACCATGCCATAGTCAACTAGTCCCCAAGTCCCACTGGCCTGTTTTTTCTAAGTGGATTTTGGACTCCTTTCAATGCTCTCTCAGACATGATTTCAATTCAGCCCCACCATCTCTCACTTCAGTCACAGAAATTGTCTCCTGAAGACCCATGTTTTCCTTCTGTCTCCCTGCCCACCTGCAATCTACCTCCACGAAAGCAATCAGAGGTCTTCTTAGGATACAGATCACAGTGTAACTGACTGGCTTAAGGATAAGGTCCACATTCCTTATGACATGTCAAGTCAGAGGAGCGCTCATTACTGTCCCTTCCATTCCAGTAATGAGCCACACATGTCCTTTCCCCAAATTTACATCCACACCCAAATATCTGGGCTCTGGAGATTTTCCTTTATAAAGATCTTAGAAACTATAAATCAGGTGGCCCCATGGCTAGAGCACTGGACTTAGAGGCATGAGGTTGTGAATTTGATCCACACTATCACATCTACCAGAGAAATGTTCTAGCTGTCTCTCCTCTAAATAAACTAATAGATAGATAGATCAATAAAATCTTTGTTTAAAAAATTAAGTTGTGATTAAAGGAATTGAGAAAAGGGAATCACTCAGGATTACCTGAATGGATCTTAACTCCCATGGCAAATGAAGCAAAACAAGTGGCCAGAGAAATAGTTCACCTGGTTGGGTGCCTTGTTATGTGCATGGCACAGATTTGAGCCCTGGTGCCACATGGTTATGCCATTGTCATTGGGGGAGTTCGAGTGGTGCTAGTGTTCTGGTATCTGTCTGTCTGTCTATCTATATCTGAATTAAAAAATGACCCAGGCAGGGTAGTGAAATCACATGTAATGAAATCCTAGCTCTGGAAAATAAATTAAATAAATAAATATGAAGAAGAAGTAAAGCAGGCTGAGGAGAATAGTAATGGTTCTGCAAAAGATTTTCAAGCTTGAGGCACTGAGGTCCCAGCACCACCATAAGCCAGAGCTGAGCAGTGCTCTGGTCTCTCTCTGTGTGTATCTCTTTTTCATTAAAAATTAATTAATTATTTATTTAAAGAAAGAGGAGGAAGAGGAGGGGAGGGAAAGAGGAAGAAGGAGTAAAGCAAAAGACAACACAAATATGGAGTAAAAGACCAAATGAGAGCCAGCAAGATAGCTCACTGGGTAGTGAGCCTGCTATGTCAGACACTGGACCCAGGTTGACCAGCCCCTACTGCCCTGGAAGATTCCATAGTGCAGTGGTTTACCTTCTCTCCCTCTGTCTCTCTATCTTGCTCTTTCTGTCTGAAAAAGTAAGCCTAAAGTCATGAAGCTCTGGGAAGAACTAAGCAAAATAATTTTGGGAGAAAAAACAAAGGAGCTAGGCAGTGACACACCTGGTAGATTGCACATGGCACAATGTGAAAGGACCCCCACTCTCCTCCTACAGGGGGAAATCTTCATGAATAGTGAAGCAATACTACAGGTGTCTCTCTTTCTCCCTTTCTATCTCCCTCTTCCCTCTTAATTTCTCTTTTTCTGTCTTTGTCAAATAAATAAAGTATTATTTTGTGAAAAAACGAAACAGAAGGCCACTGAAAGCTAAGCAGGAGTTGTGGTGATGCCTAGAGTATCCAGAAGCTAGAGTTTAAGTGGCAAGGAAATAAAATAAAATATTAAAAATAAAAGATAAAACAAAAGTGGCTCAGGTGATAGCACCATGGGTAGAGTGTCTGACCTGTGACCATACGGTCATGAGTTTGATTCCCAGCATCAGATGTGCCCCAGTGATATTCTGGCTTATAATCTTATTAATAAATTGAGAGGTTTGCTGGGGGAGACAGCATAATGGTTATGCCTGAGGCTCTGAGGTCCCAGGTTTAATCTCTAGCAACAGAGCTGAGCAGTCTCTCTCTCTCTCTCTCTCTCTCTCTCTCTCTCTCTCTCTCTCTCTCTCCTTCATAAATAAAAAATTAACCTTGGCTTTCTGATGTTTCTCCTGTTTGAAGCCATTCAGTTCACAATGGGTGGTGATAGCTATGCTAAGGAACAAATACACCTCTCCCCTGTGGGCTCCAGGCAGGCTGGATGGCTTGAGAAGGCATTTATTTGCAAGCTTTTCTCTTTCTAGGCCTTTGCACATGCTAAGTGCTCTGCCAGAGCACTCCTCCACTCAGATGTGAGTCACTCTGACTCTCCTCTCACTGTGCAGTGAAGAGCAGTCTTTGCTGCCACACCAGCTAGGTTAGACTCCCTGGATGGTGTGTTCCTACATGTGACAGACTTCTCATAGTGCTTGTGATCCATGGCACCTTCCCAACACTTTCTATTTAATTGTTTCATTAACCAGTCAGTGCTCCAAGGAACAGGAAAAAGTATGCAGAAGCCATTCAATGAATAGTTGCCCTTTCATGCCACTTTTTTCCTACCCTCCCACCTCCAATTTAGTTTGTCTTCCTGAGGCAGGACACCAGGAACTAGGACTATCTATAGCCTAACCTTCCTGAGAAGAGCCTTTTCTCCTACACTTAGACCTTCAAAGTTTCTGGTACTGCTGATTCCACCTTTGGGACACTTGAATTGAGGATAATACTTTCAACAGTAATGAAGAAGCCATGATGTGGCCCCCATGCCTACTCACGTACAGGACCCTATTTTATAACTATTTACTTAGCTGTTAGCTCCTGGACAAGCCCCTTGTTGAAGTTAAGCTGGAGTTCTTCCCTGGATTATTTATTGATTTATCTATTTACCTACCTATCTAAGTCAGAGGACATAGCATAGTGGTTGTGCAAAACACTGTTATACCTGAAGCTCTGAGATTCTAGGTTCTATCCCTGGCACCACCATAGGCCAGAATAGAGCTGAATGAGGCTTTGGTTTAAATAATGAATTAATTAACTAATGAAGTCTGGGAAGTGGCACAGTGTTTAAGGCACTGAACTTTCAAGCACAAAGAACCATGCTTGATCCCTGGCATCAGATGTGCCAGAATGTTCTGATTCTTCTTCTCTCTCATCCCTTCATAATGAAATAAATAATAAAAATCAATCCTTATAAATATAATAGTCTACTTATTTATTTAGCCACCAGGATTTTTGCCAGGGCTTAGTGCCTATACAACACCACTCCAGACAGACTATTTTACTTTCTTTTTAGAAGATTATTTTTTTATTATTTATTTTTCCTTTTGTGTTGTCCTTGTTATTTTATTATTGTTGTTGATGTTGTCATTATTGGATAGGACAGAGAGAAATGGAGAGAGGAGGGGAAGACAGAGAGGGGCAGAGAAAGAGAGACACCTGTAGACCTGCTTCACTGCCTGTAAACCCCATCTGTTTGATCTGATCTGAGCTAAGACCCTGACTCCCTGGAGCCCTTCCACCTTCTAGACTCCTATACCCAGGAAAAGGACACATATTTCTCAACTTCTGTGAATGCACAGGCTCTTCATTGTTCAAAGACTCCTATTCTGTAGCTTTGCAAGAATTAGTTGGGTAAGATTTTCTTTAAATTGTATGTATTGGGGCTGGGTGGTGATGCACAGTTGAGCACACATGACAGTGTACAAGAACACAGGTGCAAGCACTGAGTCCCCACCAGCAGGGTAAAGTTTCATATGAAACAGTGTTACAGCTCTCTCTCCCTCTCTCTTTCTCTCCCTCTCCCTCTCTCCCTCCCACCCTTTCTCCCTCTTCCTCTCCCTCTTTCTCTCTCTCCTGCATATGCTATTTTTCTTGTCCTCTTTATTTCTTTCTGTCTCTATCCAAAATAAATAGTGTGTGTATAATTAAATGTATGTATTGATAAAAGGTCCTAATGTTCCATCCTCAGAAGGGAGGTTGGGCAACATACTCTATGTTCCACCTGAGGAAGATAGGTCTGGAAATTGTGGCAGCCTGGAACGTTCCTACTCATGACCACAGAATGTGAGCTCAGATCTATAGGGATGCAGTGGTCACATAGGCTCCTATGCTGAGTATGGGCCCCAGATCAGATCAAATCTATGGGGTTTACAGTCAACAATATTTATACACTTTCCCATATTCGGGAGCTACTCTCTTCCCTGATCCAGCTTTCTGGTCCTTTTTCCAGCCATGACGTAATCTCCTCAGTTAATAACTTAGATCCACCTGCATATCAGATGTCAGGCTCAGGAAGAAAAAAAAAGCTAGTATAGTCATGGGCTCTTTGGAATATAACTAAAATAGGCCTACTAACTATCTACAAAATGGAGACCCCTCAACTCTTCATATGAACTATTCCAGGCTTTAGGTTCATGACTAGTCAACAATTTTTTGGGCTCTATATGTTAACTCTTTTTTTCAGCCAACAGGTTACAGATGCTAACATAATGCCAACTGGACTTCCCCAGGCAGATGACCCCACCAATGTGTCCTAGAGCCCAGCTTCCCCAGAACCCCACTCCACTAGGGAAAGAGAGAGAGACAGGTTGGGAGTACAGCTTGACCTGCCAACATCCATGTTCAGTGGGGAAGCAATTACAGAAACCAGACCTTCAGCCTTCTTCACCCCATAAAGACCCTGGGTCCATACTCCCAGAGCGTTAAAGAATAGGAAAGCTATCAGGGTAGGGGATGGGATACAGAGTTCTGGTGGTGGGAATTGTGTGGAGTTGTACCCCTCTTCTCCTATGGTTTTTATCAGTGTTTCCTTTCTATAAATAAAAATTAAAATAAAAAAAATTTTTTTAAGTTCCTGGAAATGTATCACTTGGATAGTGTGTTGCTTTGTACCCAGGTTCAAGTGTGGCCCTCATCACACTGAAGGAAGCTTCAATATTTTGGTGAAAGGAAAGAACAGAAGGAAGGAAGGAAGGAAGGAAGGAAGGAAGGAAAAAGGAAAGAAGAAAGAGAGGTGGAGGGAGGAAGGGATGGAGAGAGGGAGGAAGGAAAGAAGAAGGAAAGAAAGAGAAAAAATGAAAGAAAGGAAGGAAGGAAGGAAGAAAAAATGAAGGAAGGAGAAAAAAGAAAGAAAAAGAGAAGGGTAAAAGAAATAAAAGAAGTGTGTATATATGCTTGGAGGTTACACAAAAGTAACTAGGAAGAAATTATCTAAACTAAGATAAATAGACATTAACATTTTAGTAACCTAAAAAAATATACTAGGGACTGGGTGGCTCAGTTGGTGGAAAATATTATACCATTACCATGATCAAAGACACAGGTTCAAGCTCCCAGCCCCCAACTATAGGGAGGAACTTTCATAAGCAGTGGAGCAGTGCTACAGGTGTCTCTCCTCTCCATCTTTTCATCCCCTTTCTGTCTCTGGTATTTATTAGAATAAACAAACAAAAAGCCACTGGAAGCAATGAAGCCAGTGCAGACACCAAGCCCCAGTGATAAACCTAGTGGAAATTAATTAATTACAAGAAACATGCAGTATTTTACTTCAATAACTAGCCATGGGTTATAAATTAGTAACCAGTGCTAGACTTCAAGAAAAAATATATCATTCTTACATCCACACTAAGATTTCATCCCAGCTTCCCTTCACTGTCTTCTACTGTTTTGTTAACTCAGCATCAGCCTTGTGGAGAGAAAACTGTATACTTTTCTCTGGCCATGGCATCCCCTGCCCCTCCACACACCCCACACAGGTGATAATCCACTGGGACCACAAGCTGATAAAATGGATCTTGCCCTTGACACAGACCGTGTGCAATCAAAATGGGTCAATAGAAATTCTTTCCTCAGGGTTTGAGGACTGCAACTGACAAAAGAAGTCAGCCTCTCCCTTGGTGTCTGCAAATGAAGACATGTAAATGTGGAAGCAGTTGGCAGCCCTGTTCCACCATGTGGACTGAGGAATAGAAAATGCCAATCAGTAGAGAGAGAATTGGAGGCAAGTGAAGGAGAGCAAATCCTGACAGCCCTTTGAGCTCCTTCTTCTAGCTGCTCCCAGGGCCTATCCAGATTCCTCTTTTGGATTCCATTGAATCCAAGTAGCCTTATAATAAAATTCACTTCTGGCATACACTAGTCTAAGTTGGAAATCTTTGCCTTGCAACTAAAAGAGTTTTGACTAATACAAGAATGTGGTCCTATTTCAGTCCTGCTTCCGTGCTCATCTTATATTCCTCAACCGTTTTACTTTGTAACTTCAGAATGGGAAAGAGTAGAAGTAAAAAAAAAAAAAAAAAAAAACTTGAGCTCTAGCTCTTACACAAATCAATCCACTATCATAGTCTTGGACTTTTATTTATTTATTTTTCTTTCTTTCCTTCCGAGAACATTCTACTGGAGTTACCTTCCCTACTGGAATGGATTAAGAAATTGCTCGAAATACAAGGCATGCCTAGCTCGGTGGTCTAATTGCTGATAGCAGATCATGGAGATTTTTATAACATCTACTAATAATACCATTTTCCTCAAGTTTAGAATCCATTAGTGAACATGAAGTGTTGTCTTTTGAGACAGTGTCTGAGTCAAATGATCTTTGCTCTTTAGACTTATCAGCATTCCCCACAAAGTTCCCCCAGATTCCATCAACTGTATCCACAGCAGTGGTAGTTGTTTTTTTTAATTTTTATTATTATTATTATTATTATTATTTAGATAAAGACAGAATAGAAGAGACCACAGCACAGAAGCTTCCTTCAATCTGTCAGGGCAAGGCTCAAACCTGAGTCATGCTCATGGCAAAGCAGTGTACTATCTAAGTGAGCCATTTCACTAGCACCACACAATGGACTTTACATACTCTTTTTGTTTTGCTAAACTTGATAGGATAGAGGAATTGAGAAGAGAGAGGGATACAGAGAGGAAGAGAGAGAGAGAGAAGGAGACTTGCAGCACTGCTTCACCACTCATGAAACTTCCTCCTTGCAGGTGAGGACTGAGAGCTTGAATGTCAGGTCCTTGTTCATGGTATCGTATGCACTTCACCCAGTGCACTGCCACCCAGCCCCTTACATTATCTTCCTATGGAAGCTGCCTGTCTACCAGAACTGGCTTCTTTTCTATGCATAGCCCTGTTCATGCTCAGAAGGAACTAGGGAGCTGTCCAACCAAGACACTGCAGAGAAGCTGAATACACAGAAAACCACTCTGCAGCACAGAAAAGGATGACTCCTCCTCAGATAGAAGCCCAGTCCACTGAGCCATGGCTAGTCCAATAATCAATGAGGATAACAAAGGTGCTATTGCTCCCATCTGCCTTCCCCAAAGTAGGTGTGTAAAGTAGGGGGGCGGGGATTAGACAGGGCACAAGATAAACATTTGCCTTATTTAGGATCTTGGGTGTCCTTATTGAAAAGGGAAAACTTGACTCCAAGCTCACTTGAGACTTGACCAAAGCTAGGACACACACATGTAAATCTAGTCAGATATTAAAGGCTGGTGGTGATGCTCTCACCAGCCCTGAACAAGTCTGCCTTCTGTCACAAATGAGCCTCAGAAGCTGGAGTGGCAAAATAGTCACCAGTTCTTCTCTAATTGGGAAATGTTTCCTGTTGTCATTCATTCCCAGTTCAGCCAACACTTCAGTTAAACAGGTAGAGAGAGAGAGAGAAAGGGAGAGAGAGAGAGAGAGAGAAAGAGAGAGAGAGATGACAGAAAAAGGAGAAAGAAAGAAAAGAAACATACACACACATACCAAGAGTTTAGAGTTGAAAAGAACCTCAGGAGTCATTTGACCCAAGACATTACTCTGAAAGAGGAAGGAGATAAAGAAACTCTTTATCTCTGGTGAACTCACTTGCTCAAAACTGCACCCCGAGTTAGCAAAGGACTGGAGAGCAGAATTAGGAGAATGAATATTACCCCTCCTAGTTCCAGACTGGAAAAGAAACACTTTTTTTTTTTTTTTTGCAGAGAAAATCTCCCTGGGTTTTTGAACCACCCTGGGGAGCCCTGTGTGTTTCCGATGCTGCAGACTCCAGGAATCCAGGGCACTGGCCCTTCTAAGTCTCCCCACAGGAGAAAAGTTTCCAGGCACTGGGGACCAGTGCAGCAAAATTTCCAAAGGCCTGTAGGGGAGCTCTGCGAACAGGGACACAGTCCAGATGTCCTTATGTCCCCTCTGCAGACCCAAGACTGGCACTGCTGCAGTCCACCCCACACAGCAGCAGAGCCTGTGTTAGACTCCCCCAGTACCCAGGCACACAGTCAAAACACACCTAGAGCAGCCTTGGAGAGAGAAAAGTCTGCTGGAAGGGGGAAAGGCAGGCCTACTGCAGAGGTGTGACTGTGGCTGCATAACTCTGCCCTTCCCCTCACCCTCTTCCTCCCCTATGGCCTAGCAAAAGAAAACAATGAAACAGTAGGTCAAACAGAAGACCAAGCTGATGCATAGCCCCATTTGAAAGAGAGGGTCCCAACTGCTAAACAGACTGGGGGATTGTGAGACAATTGTGGGATGTTCACAGAGCAGGTAGAAGTCAGTGCAAACCCAAAGCATCTTGAGAGCTGACACCATCAGAGATGCAGGCATTAAAGATGGCACCTTTGTTCACTTTAACCAAGGTCTCTTTTCTTTTCTTCTGGCGGGGGGGGGGGAGGGGGTGAGGGTGGAGAAGGTATATATCATTTTGTCTAAACTCAAGAAGTGAAGCCAACTGATGTCATGCCTTCTCAGCTTCCCAAGTTAGCAATGGCAGAGTAACTGAGCATCAGGACCTGAGTAGAACTGTCAGTGACTCTCCCAGCTCGCCTCTCCCTGGATGAGTCTGATTGTTCTAGACTTGCAGATACAGAAAGTGCTAGCCATCCTTCCCTCTTGCCCTCACCCTCACCCCACATAGAGTTATAGCAACCATGCCCAGAACTTGCAGAGTTGGGAGCTCTTTTCAGGGAGAAGAAGGGAGTGGAGCATTTCTCTCTGAGAAAAGATTTCTTGGGCCTCTGTGTGTCTGGTTTATATGTCAGCTGCTACCTGAACAGAGGTAGCAATTCCACATAAGCTGGCTAAGAGGAGTAAGCTGTTCTCACTCGGGTTCTATAAATTACTCATCTTCTCACTTTAATATCAAGTACGATATGTATTAGAGTGCACGGTTTGGGCTAGAATCAATTTGGAAGGCTGTCAAATAAAAAACAAAATAGGGAAATAAATCCCAAGTTGAATTAGTGACATGATTTCACTCCCATTACATTCCACTTAACAAATGCATATGTTTTACAATATCTTTAATAATAATTATTAAACATAGTAAAATACTTCCAAACTTGGCTCATTGCATAATTGTACTTCGAGTGGAAAAAAATTATCTGAAGCCTTGTCAATATGCCACTTCCTCCTCCCCCAGCTTTTAACAGAAGCAGCCTCCAGTGGAATAATCCAAGCTGTGTTCAAGAAGTTGGCAAGTAGGTCCAATTAAATGTGGTTTTACTGTATTCTGGCGTTTGCATATCTAGTTTGCCAAGAAGTAATCTTTCACAAAAAAAAAAAAAAAAAAGAAGAAGAAGAAGAAAGAAAAGAAAAGGAAGAAAAAAAAGATGTACTGGCCCAGACACAGCTTGGATGGTGCAATGCATCACATAACTTTACCCCATGACTAAGATAATCTTTTTTTTTAAATAGCTGTGGAAAATATACCAGGCATCTATCATATTCCTATATGGATCACAAAGCACTCTCCTTGATGGAGCCTCTTGCATTTATACATGGCCAACTGAAATACATCTTAACCACTCTGTGTATTTCATTATTAAATTCAAAAGGGGTTAGCTTTGATCCACCTGAGCTGATTGTATTTATTCAGCTGTACTCCAGTTGGATTATCTGAACGAGGCTCTAAATGATCCTATTGACTATTAAATGCCGACTTGTCAAAGCTGCACTCATACACATTCATAAGCCCAGGTACCTGAAACCCAAGGGTGAACTGCTTCTCACACTTTCGCACATGCAAGCCGGGGCTGATCTTGGCTGCTGTTTGCCACACTCCTGAGCTTTTCTGGAGGAACCGTAGCTCCTAGCCCCTTCCTTCCAGCTAACCTACACGCTCCGTGAATGATCAGCCGTAGCCAAAGTCCAGATGGAAAGCTGTCAACCAAGAGCCTCCTTTCCGCTCTGCCTGACTCGTCCTTGGCTTGAAGACAAGCCCGGAGATGGCTCCACTACCTTGAGTCCCATAGGTGAGCCTGGAGAGGTGCACAGGTGCCCGTTCCGTGGGTCAGCAGGGAGGGATCAGGTCAGGAGATGCCGTGAAACGCACAACCTGACCTTTGTTGCAAACCATCATGAGCTCATTAAAAACACACGCAGAAATGGTTAAACAAAATCCTCTGAATCTTTGACCAAATTGCCAGTCTATTAGAAGGGCTAAGCTCACAGCAAACTCCCCCTTCCAATGTGTGCAATGGAGCAGCTAATGTCCTTTGGACTCTTGTCTATGGCACCAAGCAGAGAGAAGGAGGGGGTGGAGGGGGCTTGTTTGTTTTTGATCCTTTCCCCCCCCTTCTTCTTCTTAACTTTTTTGAAAACCCAAACTAGTAAATACATCAACCACAGAACAATTTCACCAAACCTGTCTTTAAAAAACAAAAAATAGCATAGCTTTTCAAGGGAATCTATGGTAATTACGGACTAAAAAGGAAGAGTGAGTGTCATTTGATCCAGGGGAGAAGGAAGAGAAACAGAAATCGATGGACTGTCTCGAATGCTTTTGTGAGGTGGCATTGCATCAAAGGGCTAAGTGGACATGCTGAATTGGGGACTACTGGGGTCTGTAACTTGGAAAAATTAGAATGTTAAGTTTGATGCCGGCAGGGTATACTCAGTGTCCTAAGAAACTCAGTTGCAGGCCATTCCATAGAGGTGTGGGGTTTTAACTAGGGACATCTTCCTCCAAAGGCATTGACTTACTGTGACACAGTACGATTTGCTTAGAACCCCAACATAGCTCCAATAAGATATAAAACAGCCCGTCGGGGATGTGAGGCCTGAGACTGAGATGCCCCAAGCTCTGAACTGGCGGGTTTTCCCTTTTCCTGGTGAGATCAGAATAACTCGTTGAAATCTCTGGGCAAATCATTTTCAAATGTGTGCTTCCCTGGCGAGTCATGCGTGTCTGTTCATTATCATTATATATATTAATCATACTAGTTTTTTAAATATCGTAATTCAAGTGTAAACAGAAACTGAAGTTTTCAGACTTGGGTTCTTCAGTCTTAAGTGAAAAGTAAGATAAAATAAACCTGCATCCAGTTGAGGTTTTTGGATTGGATTCATCAAAGTGATGGAAAGGCTGGAGAGATTTGCCCAAAGGATCCAAAAGTAGAATGGAAATTAAATGTGGTTTGTACACCTAAGTGAATACCCACCTACGAACCCACCTGAAAAATGTGAAATTGCTTTTATTACTGATTACACTTTAGCTTGCACATTTCATATAGTGAGAGATAGCTCTCCCCAGGGCCTGCTTAAAACTGAAATAAAATGAAGACTATTCATGCTCAGTGAAATCAAACCCACATCAAAAAAGAATCCACAATGCTTAGACTCTAGAACAAGAAGAAACCTCATCGTGATGTAAAAAAAAAAAAAAAAAAAAAAAGTAATTACTATAAAAGTGCCGGAACCTCAAGTTTGCATCTCATCTTTTTCCCCTGAAAGCTTAGTGCTTTTGCATGTTTCTTTTCACATTACTCTAAGCTGACAAATGGAGAAATGAGGGCATCAGGACGACGTTCCTCCCGAGTTGCACTGCTAGACCTTCCCAACATTCTCTTGAGCTTTGCTTTCCAGTAGATGATGCTGAGAGGAGATGGTGAGCACCAGTCTGAGAACAAGGCCAATTTCAAAATAAATAGGAAATACTTCATTTTCCCATTTCAGTAGCAAACAAGTCTTGAGGTTTCTCTCTGGCTACCCCCTTCTGTCATAGATCCAAGTTTTTTGTTGTTGTTGTTTTTGCTGCCCTCTTGCATGCATGCACAGGGATAGTTCTGTCAGTACTGCATTCACTAGCCCATATCAGTACTTCATTGTGGTTGAACAAATAGCATCTTCCGGAAACCCGCACGAGCTTCTTGACTAAGAGCAGTAGAATCCCACCTGCAGGACACACTGAGGATTCCCCAGAGCCCAGACCCACCGGGAAAAAGAGAGAGACAGGCTGGGAGTATGGATCAACCTGTCAACACCCATGTTCAGCGGGGAAGCAGTTACAGAGGCCAGATCTTCCACCTTCTGCACCCCATGATCACCTTGGGTCCATACTCCCAGAGGGATGAAGAGTGGGGAAGCTATCAGGGGAAAGGATGGAATGGGGAGTTCTGGTGGTGGGAATTGTGTGGAGTTGTATCCCTCTTATCCTATGGTTTTGTCAGTGTTTCCTTTTTGTAAATTAAAAAAAGTAATAAAAATAAATAAATAAAAAAGAATCCCACCTGCAGGTTTTAGCTCTCAGAGATTCTTGCTGTAATGTTGTTCCAATTGCTGATAGACACCAAATCAGGAAAAGAAATAATATACTTCCAATTTTGGGTTTGGCCTGTTAATGCATTTAGCAAACAATGGTAAAGGCAGTCCGTGCAAGTATATATTTACATAATACAGATTTTATCACCTAAGCAAAAGCAAAATATTGATTTCAGATTCAGACTTGATCAAAGATGTTCCCTGAGCAAGGAAACCAACCTTTGTAAATGTGTACAGTGAAGAAAACACTCATATCTAAATTAATATATAAGCCAAGACTGAGAGAATGTTTTGAATGTTTGCAGTGTACTTTACACCCCTTCCGCTAGCCCCAACCCTTGTGCTTATACTCCTACTTACTCCTTCATTTTTAGGATAAATGAACTGCATGTCACTTGTGCCTTTTCCACTTCTAGGCTTTTAAAATTTAGACTAGTCTCCATAGAAGAGCATGTGATGCAGCCATCGGTAAAGGGAGGCTATCCGACAAGTCTTCAAAGAATGGCAAAGAACTAGGCCTTCCTGGTTATCAGGTTTTTTTTTTTTTTCTTTTGCAACTTCAGTAACAAATAAACTTATTATTTCAGAAGCAATGAGTTTAGAAGGCAACTTTTAATATTTGGGATACAGATGTAAGCTAGGGCTGGTTTTTGTTTACCAGATTAAAAAGCTGTGTTAATTTTGGAGTGCAACGTATGTATGTATGTTACTAAATAAGAGTAAGAATATGAGGATTGATTGTCTCCTTCATTTGAGGGTGTTACTTGACTGACTTCAAAAGAGAAACACTTCAATCATTTCCAATCTGTCCAGGCTGGTCAAACCTACAAACCGCCTGTATTTTGACTAAAGCATTATTTCTACTGCAAGATAAGCACCTTTACAAAGCAAACTGAACAAACGATGACAAACCCTCCTTCCCTCCCTCCTTTGCACATAAGTGATTCTAGTACTGCTTTGAGGCATCCCTCAAGTAAAATAACATATAAATAGAATGTGAGAAATCACCACATTTTCTAGACTTCACACTTAGTATGAAAAACAAAACTTTACTGTGCCCCAACAGATCTTCTAATTTTTTTTGTTTGTTTTTCCTCTTAACCTAAGGGTGTCTTTCATTCAGATGAGGCCCCCACAATGTGCACCCATAACCCCTTTGTCTGTCTGCTCAGACCACCCTTGCTGGGTACATGTAGTTTGCTGGTACAGGCTGGTAAGTAGGGACAATCTCAAAGGCAGTTTGCATTTTGAATTTGTTTCCATCTTTTCAAAATGGTAGCAAGGCAGACAAAAACAATTTGGTTGGAAAATGCAATTGTGCAATGGTGTCAAAATCTCTCAAGGCATGAAATGTTACTCTCCGACAATAAATAAAAGGACATGGAGGGAAAAACAAGAGTGCAGGGTAGGAAGTCAGGATTTTAGCTTGAATCGCAACAAAAATAAGACTCTAAAGGACTATCCCATTTGCCAGTCTCTGGTTTCTTTTCAGTTTCAGTTGCAAAATCTTAGGGATTTTGGAGAAATCATCATTAAATCTTAAACTAACGCCTTACATATAATGTCTATGCTTTGGATATAAACCTATATCCTACATTTCTCCCCCTCTCCTTGTCATATGTTTGAGACCATTTCAGTTCATAAAAAGAACTTTATGAATTTTCTTGGAATATGATTTTATGTTCAAGTTTCTTCTATGTGATGAGGATTTTACATGACAGAGAAATAGTTATAATTCAAAAAATGTATACTTTTACAGTTATAGGCATGTTAGATTTAACACATATAGTATCTTATGGTTAGGTCTTACAAGCAATATTTTTCTCAAACGTATTAAAAATATATTATTGTATTATTTTGTTCTTCTAAAAGTTGTTCAAATAGACATCCTTAAGAAGCACGATTGCTTATCTAATAGTCATCTGATAAGCATTTCAGTATTACTAAACAGTTCAGGTACATAGTTCCAAAAGAAAACAAACATCGATGGATATTTTCAGTCTGGTTTAAAAAAAAATTTTTAGAGATTCAATTGAAAAGCCTAAATATTCTTATTGTGGCCAAGAATCAACTGAGAAACTAGACATAAATGTTAGGTTTTAATAATTCTCTTAAAGGTAAACTATACCCTGTTAAATATGATTCTAAATGAAGTGAATGTGTCCTTACTTATACTTTTGATTAATATTTACTTGTAAATCATATGTGGCTAAGATATATTCTTTTAAGCTTTGTCATAAATCAAAAGTTAGCTCCGGTTTGGCATAGCACTCATAAACAAGGTTATGCTTTTAAGTTCCGTCACTATCACTTGTAAATGGGAGATGTATTAAAATAACAGAGCTGGCCTGTTTAGCAATAGCCAAATACAACGTTCTATGTACCACTTCACATTAACTACAAATAGACTTTTTAAAAGCTTGCTGATTTAGGCCAATATGACTTTTAAACATTCTTATATAGTCATATTAAGCATGCATAGTGACACTTAATAAAGACTACTTGATTTTGATGATTAGCTACTGAGGTTATAACAAACTGTAAATAAGGCATTTCGGTGAATGGACGCTCTATGGGTGTCACACGGCCTCTCAAAGCCACTCTAAATATCCTCACTGAAACTGTTACTGACTAATGTGCTACATTTTAAAGCCAAATTGGGTTTTCACTCCTCTCCTGCCAAGCTAACTAGAGAGAATGCCTCCCATCGTAAAATGTAAGCTCAACTGCAAACCCATTCCTAAAGATTTAAGAAAGGGAGCTATATGCCTGAAATTCAAGACAATGTTTGATTTCGGAAGAATTGTTTTTTATGCTATTCTACTAGCAAAGTAAATACCATGCTCACACAAAACTGAATTGTAATTAACAGGAAATTAGACAATGTTACTCAGGCAGGAAAGTTAACTCAATAATCATCCCTCTAAGGGAAAAAGAAATCTGATTTTATTCAAGTTCTTTGAATATTTTAGGAAAAAGCTATTCTATGAACCTGAATTATCTGGATAATCAATTCAACAATTTACTTAGGGTAAGCATATACCTACAAGGTGTTCAGGGCCTAGAAAGAAAAAGAAAAGGATTTTTAAGCTTCTGTTTCATTTCTATGAACTCACCATACCTTTTCTTGTTGCGATGTAATATTTTTTTTTAATTTGGAGTTCAACAAATTTCACAAGAAATTACAAAATTAATCAGTACAGATTTTGAAGAAAAACAGATCAGTGAAGAGTCAGTTTGCAAAAATACTAAAAGTTTGAATTTGTAAAATATCTCTGAATATTTCTAAAACCTCCAAACCTATTGATAATAATATTATTATCAATAACATCTGACTGTTCTAGATGTTCTTTTATAATTTTAAGAAAATCTAAAAAGAATTGGAAGGACTATAATTTTTTTTCCTGTTACTAACTTGAACTTAAAAAAAAAATGTGAGAAAATAAGTAGTTCTACATTTTAGAACAAAGGATTGCAAAGATGTTTTGCCATGTTTCCACAAGCAAAAGGTAGACAATTTTTAGCATAAGGAACAAAATCTTGTCAAGTGTAGTAAACTTGCACTATAACCAAAATGAAATACCTATAAACAATGTTCTTTAAAAAGTATGTATTGTTTTAGTTTCTAACGGCGTTATTGCCAGTATTTTAATAGCAAACAACTTGAAATGAAACTCCTTTGTCCAGGTTCTCAAAATCCATACTACTTCTCATCAGTTCAGACTTGGCAAGATTCACCACAAAAATTTAGAATAGCTCCAAATTAAATCTCAATTATCTGAATTTAGTATACAGAAATTAAATCTCTCTGGTATTATTAGAAATTAAAGAATGCTTTAACCTATATAGTAAAATCTGGTTGGGAAATACTGGGAATGGAGCTCCTAAGACTCTTCTGGTAACGAAGTCTTACCTGATACACTTTTTTTTCTTTCCAGTCAAGTTTTATGTACTTTGTATGCATCTTATTGACAAAACTTGGGAGATTCAAGATTGTCTAAGCAGTGACCCTTTTTGGATTAAAAAAAAAAAGGTAGTTCAAAACACTTATTTGGAAAATGAATATTTTATTTTGATGTAAAATATACAATTTTAATATATAATAGTCACTTTCTCTACCCTTCCAATATCTGCCTACTATAATCATTACAGTTCTATTAAAGAAATTTACTGGATTCATCTACTAACCTAATAGCATATAAATTAGAAAGGAAATCAAAAACCTCTATCTTTAACATTTTATACTTCTTGGCTATCCCCTAGGATACACCTAGCACACAATACTAGGTCCACCGTTGACAACCTAGGGGATAATTGGCTATCTAAAAGAAACAGGTGTTTTCAAAAGAAAATGAAACCAACTGTCTGAAGTATACTTACGTACTAGCCAGATGTTAAAAGTGGGGGGTAGGGCTAGATTTTAATGGTTTTCAACATTATCACATAACAAATTAATTTTAATGTAAAAGATATAATTTCTACATTTATCAAATGGAGATTTTTGTATTATACAATTTTACAAGAATGTCTTATGGCATTCTTTCAAATTATGTATCAAAGCAATGCTCTTTTAAAGTATCCAGCTAAATTGGTTAGGATTCTCATTTAAAACCAGATGTTTATCAGTGAAACCACATTTTAGCTTTTAATGTCTTTAGATCCTTTGAGCATTTACTATAGGAATTAAAGATAGTAAAAGTTCCCTCTTGCCACCCTGCTTGCCTTGCCCTTCTATAAACTTTTAAATGCTCAAATTATTTTATTGGAGTTCACGGTTCATATGAAACAATGGTTAGTTAAAACACATGTAAGTTGCATGCGATATCCTACTTCTAAAACGGGGCGAAGTAAGATTCTAAATTAAAAAATTAATTGTCTTACTTTTGGATTCCCATCCAAAGCCACTAGGGAGCTTAGAAATGATACATTTCCAAGTTCCAGACTGTATCTCCTGCCCACCCCCCCTTTTTTTTTCCAATGATAGTAATACTAACTTTGCTGTAGACTACTTTTTTTCACAATAGCAAAGACGTATTTTATGTACCCACATATCTTTACGACTGGAAATTGTGGGCAGTTAGATATAAAGATTTACTAAATCTCTCAGGTTTGTACTGGTTCCACTCACTGTGTTTAACAATCCCTCAACAATACCATCCGGCACATGAGTGCTGTTAATTCCTTAGGGGCATCAGCTATGTTTCTCACCTTGCTCTTATGACAGGCATGCAGCTGAGATGATCATAAAAATCAGGGAACATTTTTTTTAATGGTTTGTTATGTGTTAAATTTTGAAAAATTTCTGATTAAATTTTGGGAATTAAAACCTGGTAACTTTTGAGCTTTCTCAGCAACAAAAAAAAAGATGTATATTGCTGATTTTGACCGATCAAGTGCCTGCTAATTTGATTCCAAGAATTCCAGTCATTAGCCAAGCAGTTTTCCAAATTAAGACATCCGGTCTTCTTCAATTTTCCACTTAAACCAGAACACAGAAGAATAAATTTGATCAATCAACTGAGGGTAAAATTACCCATGTAAATGACGTATGGTGTATGGACTAGTAGTTTGTACAGAGTATTATGAAAAAAACCAAGTGCCACTTAAGTTCCATGAATCCAGATTTCTAGGGTATTACCTTAACAACTCTTATCTAGAGTGTAGAAAGTGGGTCAACTTTTTAAATGTTCATTTAGTATCTTCTCAAATAATGAGTACTAAAAATGTTTCCACTTGAGTGATTTAAGTCATTGTTGTACTTTCTTAAGCCCTGAATAAAACTGATGATAAAACATTACTATACATATGGAGTAATTAAAACTTAAAAAAAAACACCAGAAATCCTCAGTTCATATAATTTATTGCAGTTAGCACACAGTTTAAAAATTCACCAACACACCAATAGTACAAAACTAAACAGCATTATAAGTTATTCCCCCCTCAGGAAAATAAAACACACTATGATTGTCAAAGCTAGATGTCAGTCTAAGTTTTAGAACAAAGGAAGAATGTGAAACTAATAAAAGGAAAAAGCAATCATTCACAATGACCACAAAATGAAAATTCAAAAGAAAGTCCGTTTTCTCACAGACATTGATTGTCTTTTCTAAATTAATAAAAATTATTTTAACATAAACTGTATTTAAAAAAAAAAAACTAGAACTCTTCAAGTAACTAAAGATAATGCTCCAAGGCCATTTTCACAGCTTTTTTTGTTTGTTTGTTTGTTTGCTTTAAATGCCATTACAGCCAAATTAACACACATTTGACCAAATATTTCCAAAACAGTCCAGCAACACACAATGGAGTTTTCCATTCAGTATCTTAAGCACAAAAATAGGCTATGTTTACAGTAGTTAAGGCGATCAAATTTTAAACAAAAGCAATTAAAAAAAAAAAAGGGAAAAACAGCAAACGTTTTCCATGCTACTCCCATAGACCTTATTTGTAAGTGCAAGACAGGAAAACAAACACTGTGCAAAATGCTTTTGCCCTGTGTGCTGGTCATTAAAACCACACATTGGGCTGCAGCCTCTGCTGCAGAGATACACATAGTCTACTAACCCCCTTCCCTTCCCCATGTCAATCAAGGCAGTCCAGTCCTTTCAGCCTGGGGCTTTTTTCAGTCCATAGAATCTTTTCAGGAATTGAGGGGGGGGGGGAGTAGGGGGAAGGGTAAAGGAAAAGAAAAAGGGAGCAAAAAAAAATTTTTTTTCTTAAAGAATGACCTATTGTCAATTTGTGCAGTAGTTATTCTAAAAATGCTCAACTGGGTAAATGTGTACAGTTAAACTTTGAGCTGGCATGGGTTTTGTGCAATTAGAAGTTTGTTAGAAATGCACACTGCACATGCAAATCTTTAAGCCGTTTGTAAACATTTCTATTTTTCTTGTTATGTAGCAAAGTTATCAATTTGCAGCTTAAGTTTTTATTCAGCTTAACAGTTTCAACTTAAGGACAGTGGGAAAGTCAATTTAAATTAGATAAAAATAAAAACAGTGCATTTATGTTCTTCATAACACCAGTTTTTTTCCAAGTGGTGTTATTTCTCTAAGGAAATTAAATAATTTTTAAACTCACTCGTTAAAGTTATACAATGCAAACAAAGACAAAAAAATATTGAAACTCATGCATTTCTGTAGCGTTAATATTTACTTTTCAAGACTCAACTAAGAGCATCAACACAACCTGTCAAGTTCTTTGACACCCCCCCCAGCCCATGTAATCAATTACAGTATACAATAACAGTAATTCACATTTTCAACACACAGTTCAACACTGCTGAAGCTGCAATATCCTTTTTCATCCCAAGCAAACCTTCACAAAGACAGGGTCCCAGTGATCCCAGTGTACTTTCAGAATTTCTGTCATTGGGAACCGTCAGAAAACCAGAAGTTGCCACAGAAAGTTTTTAGTCAACTGCTTGTTTAAAAATAGATAATCCAGCATTTCAGAAATTTTCCATTTGGGTCTAAAAGCATTCAGGTTTCCAACAGCCAGCAAAGATTCATGCAATTTGAAACATATAAAGAGGCTAAGAAAACTGGAGGGAATTTCTACTTTCAGTAAAAAAAACATGGAAGGGGGAAAAAAAATCAAAAGACAATGCACTGTTGACAGAATTAAGCTATATGAAAGCATTTTGTGATAGGACGATTTGTTTCAAAGGTTCTTATTGGCGTACTTCCCCTACCCCCTCAAAAGAAAAGCACCTCTCTATTCTCTGACTTGCTCTAAAGTTTCTTTTATCAGAATGCTAAATTAGTGAGATTCTCATGCTATTCTAAAGTGCAAAAACAAGTTAATATCCCCAACTTTTTAGTTCCAGGAAACAAGACTGCTTTTAGACCGTACCACAACTATATAGAGATCTATTTATATATATGTATAGATATATTATTTATATTTATATATATATAAAATTATTTCCAAAGTTCTTGAGAGCTATCTTCTAAGGTCCAGTCTCTGACAGTGGGCAAGCTCAGGGCTTCACTTTTGACAGACAAGGAGTTCACCAACTCACAGTGGAACTTGCGGATGTGTCTGTACAGGTCTCCGGACTGCGTGAACCTGCGCTCGCACCACTTGCAGGCATGTGGCTTCTCCCGGGTGTGCACCACAGCATGGCGGCTCAGGTTGTGCGAGTACTGGAAGCTCTTGCCGCACTGGGTGCATGTGTAGGGCTTCTCGCCCGAGTGAGTCCTCTCGTGGCGCTTCAGGGTGTACATGCAGGAGAAAGTCTTCCCACACAGTGAGCAGGTGGGGACATTGACATCAGCGGCAGGCTTGCTGCGAAGGCCGTCTTGCTCTCGGAAGTGTGTGCTGAGGTGGATCTGCAGGATGTGCGGGCTGGGGAAGACCTTGTTGCACAGGGGGCACATGAAGATCTGGCCAGCCGGGCTCAGGATGTTGGAGACATAAGGCAGCAGGCTGCTCTCCATGCCCCCTTCCACCTGGACCCGCTCATTCTCCGGGGTCATCATCTCATCATCGCTGGCTTTGTCCTCTCGCTCCAGCTCCCTCAAGACCGAGTCCTCCCTCAGAGGAGCCAGATGGGCTGGCTCATACTGTACCCTGTTATTAGTGCTCACACTTTCTTTCACAGTGCTATGTTCCATGTCATAGTCATTAGTGCCAACATCACTCTCATCACAGGAGGCCTCTTTCTCCACCTTCACCTGCACCAGGTTGCTTCTCAGCACGTCCTGTGAAGAGAAATAAGAGCTGTTCAGATTTTCAACTCCTGAAAGGCTGGACTTGACAGACAGGTCCAGCACACAGTCAACATCTGCTGAATCCCTCACGGAGGTGACAGACCTCTGGGACAAAGACTCTGTTGAGCTGCAGGGACTGGCTACTGTTTTTCCAGCTGCTGTGGCGTGTGGCTCAGCCTCTCCGCCAGCCTGGGGGATGCCTGCTGAGTCTGAGGGCAATCGCATCCACATGTTCCCAGGCTCAGCAGCCAAGTCCCTTTTGCTGGGCAGGATGCTCAATTTTTCATCTTCTCCTTCATCTTCATCACTAGGCAGATCGCCTGCCATGTGGCTGCTGCCATCAGAGAGACTCTCGACTTTGTCTGAACAACTTGAAGCATCTTCTTCCTTTTTGGTGCTGTCTGCCTCTGTGGTGGCTTTCTCTTTCAGCTTCTTTTTGCAGACTTTGACAATGTCATACATGTGGAGATAACTGGCAGCTGCGAGCACGTCTTCAATGGGCAAGTCTTTGAACTGGAGTTTCCCTTCATACATGAATTCAAGCAGGAGAGCGAAAGCTGGGGCTGTAACAATGTCGCTGTTCAGATGAACAATGTCTCTTTTGTCCAGCTGGTCCTTGTAAAAGAGGTGGAAATACATGCTGCATGAAGCCAGTACAGCTCGGTGCGCTCGGAACTGGGCATCTCCCACCAGAACAGTGCAGTCACAAAGAAAACCCTGATGTCTCTGCTCACTCAGACACTGCAGCAAATGTCTACTATGGTCTGGAAACTCCATACTGTCTTCATAACCTGGAAAGAAAGAAACGCCTTATGAGAGCCTGGTCAGAAACAACTTTGCAACCCACGAGTCCCAGATTTAAAAACAAAACAACAACAACAAAAAGCACAAACAAAACTCATCAGCTTGGGACACAGAGGTATATGCCCCTGAATTTCAATCAGGCTTATGACTCAAGGACTACCAAATGATTAACACACACAAAACTTAAGTGTGAGAAGAAAAAAAAAAAAATGCACACTTTTCCACCTTCCTTGAACTTTAGTCAAGTTTTAAAAGCTTGAATTTCCACACAGTCTCTCACTGAGAATAAGAATTAGGTCTCATTCAGAGGGATTTAATTAACTCTACTCATGAAATTATGTCCTACAAAGCCAACAAAACAGCCTTAATTTCAAAGGGAACATCTCCTATAACGAACAAAGAGAAACCCTAAACACATTCTGTAAGATTCCGGAAACTTGTGCAACTATCCTTTTTATTTTTATTACTTTTGATATTTGACTGCACTTAGAAAGCACAATTTGAACACACACATGTGGCTGAACTGAGAAAAAAATGGAATCGCATAATTAGTCCAGAAATTAGCAAACAACTTAGTTTTAAAGTCAGAGTGTTACAACAACAAATGCCCTGTGTACAAAAACAGATGTTAATGCCTCAAGATTTGCAGGTAGAGCACACATGTACGAGATCAGGAAGAACTACACCAACAGATGGAAAAGATCATCTTTACTATGAACAAATCCAAATATCTTTTAAATGAATTGAGGGGGAAAAAAAGGTTCTATTTCTTCGCAAAAATCTGTACATCTAGAACACTGAGAACCAGGAAGGTTTTTTTTCTTTTCAGCTCTGAAAATTCTCATCTCAACTTTGATCTGTTGCAAAGAAAGAATGAATTTCATATTTAAATGAATTCAAACTTTCGAATCAAAGCAAACTACATTCAAATAAAACTCAGAAGCATCCCAAACAGCTTTACAGGTCCAATAATGGCCCCAAAACCTCACTAAAAAAAGATAATTTTTTGGTGGCTGCCTTAACCTCAGACAACAGAAAGTACTTTGTTTCAACATAACTTGATATAATTTGGTTTCCCACTAGGTTCATCTATTCTTTTAAGTATGTATTGCTGCCCTTGTTTTCTGATGAGTGAAGATGAAGGCAAGAGAGAGGACAGGCGATGATTTACAAAGGGTCAAATCCACCTCCTCAAAATTAAAGAAATCCCAACTTCCCCTTTCCTATCTATGAGCAGAAGCAAGGCTCCACACCATCCAACTCAAGAGAGGGCATTCTGGGAATGACACAGATTCATTTAATATTCATAAATTACCTCCCTGCTCCTTCTACACTTTGCCCAACATGGACTAAAACTTTCATCCTAAGACCAAATAACATCTTGCAAGATGCCACTGCGAGAATAAACGAAGATTTACAATACAATCACTTTAAGTGCCCCACAGCTAACATCAATCCTAATCCTTGAGAGGGCTAAAAATAAAGATTGGAGGGCAGCTCACAAGGTAGCCGTGATCAAATTAGGAGGCTGAGAGGACAGAGAGGGACGAAGAAGGAAGCTTATAAACATCTGATCCAGCTGACTGTGGCCATATGGCAGCTGCTGCCCAGATAAAGAGATTAAGAATAGAGGAGTGCGATTACAGCTGTCTGGCCAATTCAAGCAGCTCAAATCTACAAGTTCTAAATTAGTCACTAACACAAAAACTCCTGCAAATAATTATTGTTATGCTGAAATAAAAGATCTCTTAAATATATATTTGAAAGAGAAATGAGAAAACCAGTCAAACTATTCTCCTGGGGACAAAAGTTTTTTTTTTTTTCCTTTTCCCTTTCCCCTTCTTAAAAAGCCTTCGGTTTCAAAAGCACTACAGCTGTATGTTTCAGTAGTGCTGCTGAATGTTTTGAAGAATAAAGTTTCACAGTGGAATTAATTACACAACAATCTAGCTTCTTAACTAGAATAATCTTCTCATATAAGTTTGAATACTGGATTCCAGAC
This sequence comes from Erinaceus europaeus, assembly GCF_950295315.1. Lineage (NCBI taxonomy): Eukaryota > Metazoa > Chordata > Mammalia > Eulipotyphla > Erinaceidae > Erinaceus > Erinaceus europaeus. Next base: position 40,863,681 of record NC_080167.1, on the reverse strand, counting down.
AGTTTACTATTTCTTCCCCCAAAGCAAAGGAATCTACATAGCAGAGAACAACAGAAAAGCATTTTAATCCAACGTGATCTCAAAAAGCAATATCGCAAAGACTTTCTTAACATTTCAGAACTTGAAGTATTTTGTGTATTAAATAATATTCACTGGCTCAAGCAAATGGGATAAAAATTAAAAACTAAGCAAGCCCAAGACGTTCAACTCCAATATGATGTTCATTTAATACTCAATTTCATAGATTAGTTCTAAACTGGGTTAGAAAAGTAATGTGGTTTTTTTTTTTTTAATTAAATAAACAAAACACCAAAACAGAAATATGCTCAATCTAATCTCTTGCTACTCCTACCTTTAGGACACATAAACCTGATTAAGTCCTTTCCTCTGAGTCTTGCTGGCTCCAGGTCTGTTACATCGGTGGAAAAAAAGCAGACTAAGAGAGACAGATGCAAAGTGGAGATGATGTTAGAGAGGAATGAGATACCTTCTCCACCACAGATCCGCACACACTAACTCCCTGTCTGTGTGTTAGAATAAAAGGCTGAGGGATGGCAGGCTGTCAGCTGCTCTGACATCATGTTCAGATGGAAATGCTACCTCCAGCTGTGCTCCTTTTAATGCCATATGCTACTCCTCTACACTCCTGCCACCAGCTTTTTCTTAGGAGAACTTTTCTCTTCTGTTAGTATAAACAAAATACTTCAAAGTCTCCCTTTTTTTTCCCCCCAAACTTTCTAACAGAAGAAATTGAAAAAACTCAGCATATGGAGTTCTACTGTATTTATGGAATAGCAACACTTCTGTCTTAAGTTGGTGGACTGGTTTACATACTGACAGCACACTCAAGCCACCACCACCGTGCTATTCAGGAAATCCAGATTCACTTTTATTCCACTCCAACAGGGAGTTTTCAAAAGTAGCTGAGGGAGATTTTTTACAATCACCCATTTGACATCTCCAGTCCCATTTTAACATTATCACCACACTTTTTTTTTTCTTCCTTTTTTTCTTTCCCTGTAGAGGTAATGGTACAGACAGGCTTCAGAATACTGGAGAGCTGTTGAGAACTATCACTGTACCCTGTCTTACCATCTTCCTTCACTCTGTACTGGAAGTTATCTACAACTAACTACCTTCTCGGAGAAAATTTCTCACACTACCAGTTCATGCAAATATCAATTCTCAGTATCAACAAGCAGAAGCTACACTTTCTGAAATCCTGGAAAGTACTTCAATTCAATGAAACGAATTAATAAAACTGCTATCACCTGCTAGTCACTTAAAAATGAATGCCGCACCTGCCTCTCTGATCTGACTGATAAAAAAAAAAAAAAAAACAACTTTGTCTTCCCCTTGATCTGTGTCCCATAACAATCATTTATTCTTTTTTTTTTTCCGGGGGGGGCACTCTGTAAAGTTCATCATCACAGAAAAACCAATGTGAAAGGGGGAGGTGTAGCAAACTTTGGGAACTTTTTTAGACTTTGTGGGTTTCCCCCCCCCTCTAATGGCTGATGAAACTGTAACTTAACCCGAGCTGGGCTGCCAGTGCCCTGCGAGGTACTGCGACATCTGTGAAAGTCAAACACATCTTTACCAGCTCCTGGGGAGGAAAAGGGGCCGAGGCACTGGAGGCCGAGCTTCAACAAGGGCCGAGCAGCAGCCCAGAGTCCTCACACAGCCGCAGCAAGGAGTTAAAGAGTAACAAAAGACAATGTCTCTCATCCTGTTCTTTTCGCGTTCCCAAAGTCACAAACCTAACTTTCTTGAACTTTTTTCCGATGAATGACATAATTATGGATGCCTGGTGCAGGAGACACTCTTTGGAAATAAATTCCTTCTTAGTCACACAACCTATTCTCCACAAAGGCTTGCCCCATTCCAATATATCCGACATTAATCACCCCATTTACCCAGTGGGGTGGGGAGGGGGTGTGAGTGACAGTTTAATGAGTCCCAAGCACCGCAACGGGCCAGCGACTTCCACCCCACAAATCAACCCCCTTCAAGTCTTGCTACCGCGGGGTCCAGAGAGGTTTTGTGAGGTTGGGGTTTTTGTGTTTCAAAGAGGGGAGGGTGGGGTTCCCAGGTTGCCAGTGGGGAGGAGGAAGAAATGCAAATCTTTGCGTAGTTTGCTGGGCTTAAAACACCCGGGAAAAAGGGAAGGTGAAACCACAGGGAGGGAAGGAGGGTGGAGGGCGTAGAGCCGGTGCAGCAGGAAAACACCTTAAACAACAGACGAGAAAACAGACCCGGGTCACAGCAACAACAAAAGAAAAGTCGTAAGAAGCAGCAGCCGGGGGGAGGAGGGTGGTTGCTACCGCTGCCCGGACGCCGCGGCGCGCAAGCCCCCGGGGCCTCCCGGCAACCGCACCAGCCCGGGGCCCCTCCCCCGGCCCAGCCCGGCCCCCGACCCCTCCCCCGGGCGCCCCTGCAGCTGCACCGGTCTCCGGAGCCGCGGCCGTCCCGGGCGCCACTGCAGCTGCAGCGGCTCCCGAGCCCCCTCCCCCAGCCCGCCGCCCTCAGCACCCGGGAGGCGCCGCCGCAGCTGCACCGGCCCGGAGCCCGCCCCGCGCCGCAGCTGCACCGGACGGGGGGGGGGGGCGCGGCGCAGAGCCGACCCGCCCGCAGCCCGCCGCCCGCCGACCCCGCAGCTGCAGGGCCCCGTCCCCGCGCCCGGGCCTCCCGCAGCTGCGCCGCCCCCCGCCGCCCCAACAGCTCCAACCACACAAACTAACTCCACTCGCGGGGGCGCCCCAGCCGGCCCGCCCTCCGCCCGCACTGCCCCGCCGGCCCGGCCGCTCGGCGGGCGCCCCCTGCTCAGCTGGGGCCGGGGCGCGGAGGGGGCGCCGGGTCAGGGGCCCGGGGACCGGCGCCGGGACTCACACGGAGCGGCCCTAAGTCACCGCGTCCCCGCCGCCGCCGCGTCCTCCGCCTCCTCCTCCTCCTCCTCCTCCCGGCCGCCGCCGCCGCCGGACTTGGTGGGCTTCCTCCTCCGCTGGCCCCCCCTCCCTCCCGGCCCCCCCACCCCCCAATCCCGGCTCCGTCGCCCGCTCCCCCTGCCCCCTCCCTCCCACCCACCCCCGCTGACAGCCGGAGGAGCGCGGCGGAGTGAAGAGGGCCCCACTCTCAACGGCTCCCCATGGCAGCAGCCCAGCGGCGGCCGCAGCCTGCCAGACACAGCGAGGGAGCGAGCGAGGGAGCGAGCGCGGAGCCGCCGGGCCGGGGTGGGGGGGGGCGGGGGCGGGGGGGGGCGGGCGGGGGGGAGGGGAGGGGGCGGGAGGACGCACCACGCACGCACGCGGCGGCGCCGGCCAGATGTTACCCCCCCCTTCGGCCCGCCCCTTTTCGCCCCCTGCCCCCCTCCCTCCCGGCGTTGGGCTCCAGCGATTGACCGAAAGCGGCTGGACAGGCGCTGCCCGCCCGCCCCCAGCCCGCAGCCCCTGCCAATAGGAAAGCGACTTTTCTGGAGGGCGGAGGGAGTGGCGGGTAATCGTCGGACTGACAGAGGGGCTCAGCCAATGGGAGAGGCCGACCGGAGCTGCCGCTGGCGCGTGCCAATCACAAACAGAAACTGTTGGAGGGGCGGGGCCCTGGCGGGCGGGGGCCGGTAGCAAAGCGGCGCGGGGCGGAGTCCTCGGGCGCAGAGTCGCTGGTGGCAGCGGCGCCCCTCTGGGTGACTTGGCCGTGAGAAAGTGAAAGGAGCCCGCAGGCGGCGGCGACAGCTGCGCTGGGAGGGGCTTGTTTCCTAGCAGGGAGGCCTCACGCGCTTGGTGGGTGCGGAGCTCCTTTTCCATGCGCACCGTGACAACGATAAACACACTTTTAAACGAAGCGGGGCTTGGCGGCTCTGAGTTAGGCAGGTAGCCTGGGAAGCAGGGCACCCGGGGACACAGAGGACTCGAGCCCGGCCCTCGGTGGTTGCGGGTGACGTCGCCCTGGTCCCGGCCTGCCCGAGCGCTGCGGACCGGGACCGGAGCAGGTTCTGGCTCCGTCCCACGGAGTCGCGCCTCCAGGTGCACGTCGGGGCGCTGCGGGGGAGGCGCGGCGTCTGGGCGTCGGCCCCGCGCGTCGCCAGCTTCCTCACCCGCAGCGCCGAGCGCCCGCAGTCCCCGCGGAGACCTCGGGTCACGTGGGCACTTACACATTTCCCAGGTGAACAAGTTTTGGAGAATTGCAGTTAGATTACTGCTTGTAGGAGCTTTAGCCTGATTCCTTAATTGGCACATATCAAACCACAAGTGTAGAGGACCGAGGGAAGACTGCCGATAAACTGCTGTTCCTGTGTGTTGCGATCAAAGTGTGTTAGTCACCGCCTCCTCGGCCTCGCAGAAGTGTGAGAACTAACACCCTTGCAGAAACTGAAAAACCCTACAAGGGAAAGATGGATTTTAGGCGGGTGTGTGTGTGTGTGTGTTTGACTAACAAAGGAAAAAACAAAACATAACAGCGGTTTGAGGAACTAGTCGCAGCATGGAGAGTCAGTGCACCAGTAATTGTCCAATGAAATGTGTTTATTCATTGCTAACTGAACCGGGACTGGCAAGCCTGTTGCTAACCAACTTGCCAGGAGACCTTTCAACTGGGCAGAATGTGCTTTCACTTTGTTCCAGGTCGAGTGGGTAAAATAAATTGGAAGTACTGTGTGGGCAAATCAGACATGTTGAATTACTAATGAAGTAGAAACCAGGAGCTCACAATTTCTGGGAGTGAAATTTCTATTGGAATGTCTCGCTGGTAACACAGTGATGTTCTCTAGTCTTACCCCAGCCTTTTCATAACTCTCAGGATTGATCCCTGAGGTTAATGGTTTTATGACACCTAGGATTTTCCATGCAGTAGATTGTTGTATTTCAACTTTTGATGAATTCTGGAGTCTCTCTAAACGGTAGGAGGCCCCATTTCAGCCTGATCTGTTTCAAGTTAAGGAAAGTGAGAAAAGCTCGTGGTGCATAAAAATACATTTTTAAGAAATGCGAAATGGAGTATATACTTCAGCAATTTCAGGGGGTAAAGAAAAATATACTTTCTCAAAGTTCGTTTCTAGCTAATGAAAGCTTAAAAGTGAGTAGGGAGGACCTCAGTATATCTCCAGATTAGTAGAGAAGAGTTTTTGATACAGTTGTGACGCTAAATGATAAATTAATGAGGAAATTAGAACATTCAGGTTTCACAAAAAGCTTAGGAATCCAGTGCTTAGGTACGCAGAACATAGTCACAGCTCTAAGAAGACTTTCCAGAGTGATCCCAAAATAAAATAACAGCCCAGACCCCTACCAGGAAGTCATTCATGTTTCAAAAGTTGTGAGCATTTCTTAGTTCTAATAATTACCAATAGAATTTGGGAACTGAATAATGTAACCAGGAATAAGCAAGTAAATGTGTAAAGAATCAACTATGTTATTCCCCAATTATCTAAAGGCTTTATAAATTTATAAAAGTACACAGAATTTTCAGACTTTGAATCAATATAAACATTTCTGGAATATCCATGTTCCAGGAAGATATTTGATGAGATAAGACACTGGTTCTCCCCTCCCTTGGGTTTAAATTTAGGAAAGAAATGATATAAATGTATAAAATCTGAAACAACAGAGAATCTAAATAATAGTATTAAGAGGATATAAATAAAAGATCTGATTTTAATATTCAGTTACTATATCCGTCTTATCACTGGCTCTGGTATGATTTTATTTTATCCTTTAGTTTTTTGCAAAAATTATTTTGCCCCACTGACTTTATTTAAAATGTTTTATAAACTTTATGTCCAGATTATACTTTAATCATCTTTGGAAAGACCTTAGCATACAAAATGTAAATAAATAAATCACTATTGCTATCAGAGGTGTCATAATACAAAATAGTTACTATTTTTACCTGTCATTCACTGGAACTTTAGAAGGTAGTAGGTCAACTTCAAACAGTCTCCCACCCCAACCCCTCCACCCCCAATAATTTCCTCAAAATAGGGACAGTTACCCGGGACATAAAATATTTAGTAAATCACCGTGATATAAAATTACTTGACATAGTTTTAGATTCAATCACTCTTTGTTTCCCTTTTCCACTATGAAAAAACAAAGTATGATCTCTAAATTGTTTTAAATATATACCATCATTTCCCTCCAGAGAAATCTTAGTCCACAGTTTCTGGGAGTCCTGAAACGAAAAGGTATACAAGCCAATCAAGCCTTTATGATTAGATTTCTTTTCAGAGAACAAATCTTACAGTTTAATACATACATTTAATACATCTTTTCTTTACTAAGAGCAGCAGTATAAAATGTTGATGGAATTAATAAACTATAACTTGAACTACTCTGCAGAATAAATGATTTTAAAATGTGAACCTCAGATCAAGTCTCTGAAAGGAGAGCAATGCAGCAGTTCATGTTGAAAAAAGTCACCTACAAAACTGATCTCTGAATATTGACTTTGTGTAAACTGATAATTATGACTGAATTTTTCTTCAGTAATTAGAGAAGCAAACACTAATAATAATAGACCAGATGTTTCAAAATGTAACATTACCAATATTACAGCTGTATAAAACAATATGAGAAGAGGTGAGCCTGGTTTAGATAAAAACAATTCACTAATGTGAAATTTTTGTTGACATTTCTGTTAAGTCCATTCACTTTAAACTCATAGCATCCATGAAAATCCACTAACTTATTTAGAGTCTTTCTCTTCTGACTATTTCAAATCAACAAATTGAAATGGCCTAAAATCAGGAGGAGGCACAAAAATATAGTTGAGACAACAGTGGAAAAAGCAGCACGTCCTAAATGAACAAACTGGATCACGTAGCACGATAATGAAATGCATGGGAAACATTTCATGAAGAATATATATTTTTAATTGCTTTTTCCCCTTTTGTTGCCCGTGTTGTTTTTTTATTGTTGTTGTAGTTATTGTTATTGTTGTTATTGATGTCGTAGTTGTTGGATAAAACAGAGAGAAATGGAGAGAGGAGGGAAAGACAGAGGGAGAAGGACACCTGCAGACCTGCTTCACCGCCTGTGAAGTGACCCCCCCTGCAGGTGGGGAGCCTGAGGCTCAAACCAGGATCCTTACAACTATCCTTATGGCCGTCCTTGCGCTTTGTGCCACGTGCACTTAACCTGCTGTGCTACCGCCTGACACCCTTTGTAGAATATCTTTAAAAACTATATACCTGTGTAATTCTACAAAACAAGATATATAAGGAATCATTCAGCAGTGGGTTATCAATGCTAAAATACTTTAATCTACTTCTTAAATTCCTGAATTAAGATATGGCACAGACAAGAGATAATTCATCCCAAAGACAGAAATAATGTAAAATCGTGAGGAAAGGTTCTTGGCAGATTTACACAGGGCACTAGAGGAAGGGTACACCTCCTATAAAGAAAAACCAGCTTACACAAGTCACTCAGACTGTTGACTGTTAGTAAGTTAAGGGTAGAAAGGAACAAAAGATAGTCTTCCTAGAACGGTTTTTCCTGTGTAGCCAGTTTTCAGTTGCTTACTGTAAATCATTGCTTTTACAATGCCATCATAAATTCAGAGACAACATAATGGCTGTAGGAGGCTGTTAATTCACACTTGATTGAGACCAAGACTGGACACTTTGGGGAATTTAGAAAGCAAATCCATAGCTCATTCCTCTTTCTCATTTTTTTCTCTGCATATGGAGGGGGGGGATTTACATGCAATGACACTTTTCACAGCTAACTTTGTGCTATAAAATACGTTCATTATTCTCTTTGTTTGTGATTCCAGATAACTTGAACCACAGGTTGACTTTCTTCTTTGCTGTACAACACTCCTTCCTGCCATCCACTGATAGGAATTTTATTAGTTTAAAACAATTTAAATACAACCCTAGCCAAAATAAAGTTGTACAGACAAGTCTATCATCTGTGAAACTCACTCATTCTATAATCCAGATGTTAGGAATCATCTATTGGTTTAAAAGTTGCATTGATTGGGGTAATTAAAAAATGCTCAAGTGTATGGTGACTAGTGGAAATTGGTTTTCTGGTGGTCACACTAATGCAATATATACAGATGTTGAATTATAAACTACATCTGCAATACACATAAGGTTATAAATCAGTGTTATTCAGTTTAAAAATATATAAGATGCTTTCACTTCATTTGTGGAATTTTTAATAAGATTTATAAAAATAATCTAAAACATGACTTTTCCAGATGAGAACATTCTGTTAAGGATTTACTTTGAACTTATGATGTTCATATCAAATTATTTTAATAATGCTGTTAAGGAGTGTCAATTCTTCTAAAATTCTGTACAATGTAGAGGAAATAGAGGCAATTTGTCTTATTCAAAATGAACGAATTGCATTTTTAAATATTTAAATGTTAAAAATTTTATTCCAAAAAAAATTTATTCTATTCAGTTGCTTAAATTGGGGGTTGTAGAAATTTGGAGCACACATAAACTTAAAAAAGGTAAAGAGGGGAGTGGGGGGGGTAGTGCCGCGGGTTAAGCGCACTTGGCGCAAAGTGCAAGAACCGGCATAAGGATCCTGGTTCTAGCCCCCGGCTCCCACCTGCAGAGGAGTCACTTCACAGGCAGTGAAGCAGGTTTGCGGATGTCTATCTTTCTCTCTCCCTCTCTGTTTTCCCTTCCTCTCTCCATTTCTCTCTGTCCTATCCAACAATGAAGACAGACAACAATAATAACTACAACAATAAAAAAAAAGGTAAAGAGAACAAGGGAGTTTACTAATAGGTGTTAACACTGAGCACCTAGTGTGTGTCAAGGATTATGCAGCCAACTTCAATCTGCATTCCAACACAGGGAGAGCTTTCTCCCTTCTTTTATGCTTGCTCCACTCTCAAATGCATCACTTCTTGAACTTGAAACAGACAGGAAAATAACAAATCCAAAAATTATTTACTGATAAAATACATTAGAGAAATATAGAATTGCATTCTCATGATTCCTGTTAAATTTCCACCTGGTGCTAGGTGCCAGCAACATATGAAATTGTATCACATAAACACATCCTAATATTGAGGACTTCGTTATGTAGAAATGTCATTGTGGACAAAGATGTCAGTGTTTCGTTTTCCTTTCAGCAACTAATAAATGTATACCAGTTCTAACTATTGCAGTAATAAAAAATTGTGTCAATAAAAAAATCATAATTTCTATAAATTTAATGCAAAAGTCTTGATACATACAAGATTCAAACTATTTCTGGGAATAAGAGCAGACAGAAGGTTAAATCTCACTCCAGAATTTACTTCGCCCTTAGTGATAACATGCAACTCCAGAAGTTATTTCCTTTACAAAGAACTAGCATTTATGCTTAAGACTAAAATGATTATTTTTAAAGTACCCATTTTACAATGCAAATGTACATCTAAATTAAACTCAGTAAAAATAAGCATTTACACTGAAGCTACAGTAAGGACTTCATGGGAGACAATAGGAAGAGTTGGTCTTGAATACAAACTTAGAAGAGTGCAGATGTCAAATACCTTCTAGGTGCCTTAAAGCTTTTTAGGTTGCCAGTCTGTGCTTTGATGTAGTGACATGTGTTCATTGAACCCATTGCTTTGAAGCTGTTGTGTAAAACTGAGGTTGTTCTGCAAGGTTGTAACAAGTCTAAAAAATAAAGCCAATCAATTGGCCTATAGGTCCTATCTATATATGCCCTATACTTGGAATACGGGCCAGATGTAAGGACATGGGTTTGCTAAGACAGAACAGCAACAAAATTGTGTATGCACAACAGAACATTTTCCACAGGGAAAAATGGCACCAGGAGAACAACAATAAAAGGAACAGTAACTTCACATGGCAGAGGTAGAAGTATAAAGAAAAGCGGGAGGATTTGATAGCATAGGGGATCCTTGAAGGGGAATGGAGAGATCCCAACGGGAATTGGTGGAAGACTGACCCTGCTGCTGAAGATGGTGTTGCAGATGGAGCTGATGGAGGCGGTGGCAGCTGTAAGGTAAATAAAAGAGATGCCATTAGGCCTTTCTGGGCTCTGTTGATCCTATTGTACTTTTTTTTTTTTTTTTTTTTTTTGGCCAAGCCATATTTTTGAGGGACAAGGAATACCTGGAGAGTACTGCCCAGAAAATGGAAGTGGTGGCAGATGTTACCCATTGTCCTTAAATAATGCTTTACAAGATAGTCCCAAAGTAAATAGAACTAGCATATACTTGGTATTTAAGTCTCCTCCAGACATTAAATTGCCACAGCCAGGGCAATGCTGACTGTGTACTTGTGTGCCTGTGCCTAAGTCATGAGTTTGGCTGGTTTTTCTGATGAAATGTCCTTAATAGAAATTACATTATCCTATAGAGGCAGTGCATCATAGCACATTCATTACATTGTCTGAAGGTTGACTTTTTAGAGAAACTATGAGGATGTATTGGCATTTCATTGCAGATTATGAACTATTAACCTAAACAATTACATTTCAGAAATTCATTCATTCAATAGTCACATAAAAGTACCTTCAACTTCCAATAAAAGCATCTGACCTTGATTAGAACAGGATGCATGAATTAGACTAGGGGAAAAAAAAAATAGGAGTGGGGCAGGAAGATAGTTTAAATGATTATGCAAAATACTTTTATGCCTGAGGCTCAGGAAGTCCTAAGTTCACCACTCCCCCACCATTCCCCATTCCAAAACCTTAAACCTGAGCTAAGCAATATTGAGAAGAAGGGAGGTCAGAGGAAGGAAGGGAGGGAAGAAGAGAAAGAAAGGGCAAGGAAACAAGATTGAGTTACTTAAAATGAGCCAGGAAAATTCTCATGATCTAAGATAATGACTCTTTGTAGACTTTTTTTTTTTTTTTTTTTTTTTTACATATAAGCTGCCTCCAGATGACATTTCTATGAAATCAACGGTTTTACCCTTGGGACTTAGAATAGTGCTAGGCATATAAGCATTCTAGAAAGATGTCTTTCTAGAATAAGGAAGGAAGGAAGGAAGGAAGGAAGGAAGGAAGGAAGGAAGGAAGGAAGGAAGGAAGGAAGGGAGGAAGAGGGAGGGGGAAAGGGAGGGAGTAAAGGACACATAGAAATAGCCTATACCTTTGCATTTTCCCAAAGACTGGAGAGAATGGCAGTTCTTTGCCTCTTTGACTATCTGCTTCAAAGTCAGGGGAAAAACTAAGAAGTGGAGTTTATTCTGTCAACTGCCAACAAAATGTTGTCTTTTTGCCCTGATAGGGCACACACTGATCCTGAACAGGAGACTTTGCTCCTGGAAGAGTCATCTCTTTAGCATCTATAAAAAGCATGTCATCTTTGAAGCACTTTAGAAATAGATTAGTCCTCATAACATCCCATATAGACATAAAATGTATTGTTACTTTTTTTTTTTTTAAGTTGGAGGAGCAGAATGGTTGAGTGGTTTAGCCAAGGCCCCAAGTTAAGATTGGCGAGTTACAGAGCAAGTTAGTCATCAATCCACTAAGTCATTCTTCAGCTATTCAGGTCACTCTGAAACTAAAAGAAACCACTCCATTGATTTTTAAAGGTGTGTGTGTGTGTGTGTGTGTGTGTGTGTGTGTGTGTGTGTGTGTGTGTATGTGTGTGCGTGTGCATTAAATAGAGAATCAGAGAGTAGCTCAGTGTCATATGTGATGCCAGGAATCAAACTCAGAACTTTATGCTTACAAGTCAACTGGTCTAGCCACTACAGAACCTCCCAGGCTGTTCATTGCTTTTAAAATCTGCTATGCTATGGGGGGAAAAAAGGTGCAATCTATTCAGTCTTTATTCTTAAGGAGAGGGTCCATGATCTCAATGGAACCACATGTACAAGCTAAAAATATAATGAAAGGAATTATTCCTGACTTTTCAAGTGGAGCTTCGACTATGTCATTGGTAGATATAAATGAAGATGCCTCTAAGCAGGGGAGAGATGTTTTCTCTTCTGGGGATCCTGTTAAGGCTGTGAGTTCCTAATAACAGTATATCTGCTGCAGTGGAATCTATAAAACTGTATATATAGGGGTATCCTGTGACTATGAGAGATAAAAGATTATATTTTCATTTGCATGGTTTGCTGGGTTTTATTTGGCAGATACAATAATACAGGCTATGCAGAGCCCATAAAACAAAGTGAGAACAGCAGCTCATTTGGTGGCAGAATGTAATGGTTATGGCTAAAGGGCTTACATAATTCATCTCAAACCCTTATGCCTATATTCATTGTTGCTTAAATGAAAGTCAAAGTAGCAGCCATAAGGAGGGTTCTGGTCAGAAATCTGATGGAGATCCTTCTTGCACAGCTTCTGAGACTATCAAGCTGCAACACTGAACATCAGCTGCAGAAATACCTAGGCATAACCGTGTCGCGTCACCTTGCTTGCGCACTGTCAGTGCTTCATTTCTCCCATCCTGCCTTTCTTATCATGGTCCTTGTGCTTCGCCACATACGCTTAACCCGCTGCACTATCGCCTGACTCCCACCATCCTGCCTTTCTAAACAACTCTACAGCTCCCGCAGAACTGAGTGTTAGTGAAAAGAGAGGCCCTGTTCAGGATCCTAAATTGGCATTTTTACTTAGACTCAAAGCAACTGTAAACAACGATTAAGAGACAAAATTTAGGGTAAGGAGATAGCATAATGATCAAGTAAAAGCATTTCCATGCCTGAGGCTCCAAGGACCAAGGTTCAACCTCTAGCACCACTATAAACTAGAGCTGAACAGTGCTCTGGAAAATAAAAAAATAAAAAGATACGATTTAGAATTCAGATGAGGTGTAATATAAGATAACACTTTGAGGAAGGTTGGGAAGTGGTAATAAAAAGTAAGAGGGGCAGTTAGAGGGGGATTGAAGCTATGACATTGGCCCAAACCATTTCACATAAGTATAGTGTCTTTTAAAAATATTATTATTATTATGTTTCTAGAAGAATATTTTAAATAATTTTATTCTGGGTCTCAATTGTGAATATGTAGGATGACATTTTGCTGTTTTGAGGGGGTGGACGTTTTGTTTTTTTTTTAATAATCAGATCTGAATTTTGCTATAAAGTTTGCTAAGGAAATCTGTACTATATTATCAAATGTATATCTAGATAAGGCTGAAAATATGAGTGAGTCATTCTTACAGAGATTTAATGAAAATGGAACTTTCTGGCTTCAAAGATGTGTGAACTAACGTTTTTAAATTTTCACCAGATCGCATGGAGTTAATACATATACTATCAATACATAAGTATGAATTTTGTAATGTTGATTAAAATTGCATACTACTTAACAGAAACCTTTCATGTGCCTGGGCTATGATAATACTTATAGTTAAGACAGCTTTGAAAATGAAAGATTAAATTAGCTCTTAATCACTTTTTAAATGACCAACATACTTTCTCCATGTAAGTTAATTAGATATGAATAAAAACACATGGACTAACTTTTGCTCACCATGAGCAAGATGGTTTTTTTTTTTTTACTAGACTATCCCTTTTTATTTGAGAAATCCTTTATTGTGTTTAGGCAAATCAATATGGATATTAGAGCAATTACTTTTGGCTTTGCAAATTTGAAATCTTTATGTCATTTTGGTTGTCACGATATAAATACATCAATGAATTTGGAAGGAAAACACAAATGTATTTTTAAGTTATTTTAAACTACTGCTAGCTGCAAGTAAATAATTCATTTCCTAAGTAATGAGATAATTGACAGACTTCATCTTGCTTTAGTTGCAAGTTTCCAACTGTGTGTGTGTAAGCATAGTTTTAATTGCATATCCCTCAAATTTAATAAGAAGCAACAACAAACCCACCCACCCCAATCAAAGAACATCAAAAAATGTAGACAATAAACATTGTCATTTGAAACAAAAATGGTCTTCTCATAAATGTTCCATAGCCTTTGTCATTTACCTTTGTATTTACCTTTGTCAGAAAGATGTTTAGTTGATAATCCACATCCATTTTTCAACCAACTGATTTTTCATGGCCTTCCAATGATTGCAAGAAAATCTGTTAAGTAATAAAGGAAAAGGTGGTAGGCTAACACTGATTAAAAGAATTCCAAAGTTATAAAAGTGGGAGAAAAAGATGGAGGTAGGAGCAGAAAGGAGAATGGAGAGAACTGACTAAAACTTAACAAAGTTTTAGGAATGAAATAAGTTTTCAGTTAGTTCATTGCCTCCATTAATATTTTTTTTGTAATTTGTAAGTTATATGCCCTAATATTGTACATATATATGTATATATCCTTCACTAAACAAGCAGCTAACAGCTAACACATAGTACTTTGTAAACATGAATATTCAAGTTCTAACAATTTTATAGTTTTAGGGGCTGTGGTACCGTTTAGCATTGCCAGTCCACAAAGAGACATATGTGCACTTTTGAAGAGACGTAAGAAAACAGCAAGAATAAAAATGTTTTTCAAAGACATTCGAGCATGACGAAACACTTTCTGAACAAACAGCCTGTTATCAAGGGACATAACTATTAGTCGGTCAAGTCCTAAATTGTTGAACAGACTGATTTCTGTTCCTCCCACCCCATGCCATGTTTCCTCAAACTTCACCTTATCACTAATGCTTTTTACTTAAGTTGTTTTACATAGGCGTGCATCAAAGCATATGATCATGATTACATTTTAGTATTGCAATTTCCAATAGTCCTTATTCTCACTCAAAATTACAATACAGAGGACTATAGCCAATGCTATGCAGATGGCCCAATAGATAATAAAGACTCAGTTCATGAATAATATCCACCCAGAAAGAGGACAAAAGCAACAGGAAAAAAGAGCCCAAATTGAACAAAATGTGCATGCTATATTTAAAAAAAACCCGCACGCGATTATTGTCAGAGAACATTAAGGATGCCCTGTAGTTTTAATGATATGCCAGTGGCACCAATTTGATGTGACTGTTTGCTCTTATAGTCAATAAAAAAAGTCATAACTGCCATCAAATTTAAATTTAATTTATTTTCCACACAGCTCTTTCTGTTTTCCTTGAATTTTTTTTCTTTTATAACATTAACACTTTTTTTGTTAAAAAATGTGTGAAAGATTAATTTGTAGAATGAGGGGAGCTGTGGGTGCACAGCACAGGACAGATGGCGTGGGTGGGACATGACAGTTTTCATCTGTGGCATCATTTTGTTTTTGCTGTTGCAAGTGAGCAAAATAAAGCTACTGCTAACACAAGCCTTTCTTTAGGGGCCCCTGTGTAAGGTGTGTTTTTTCCCCCTCCCTGTGGACACCCCCTGTTTGGGGAAGCAGCCACCCTCCATCACCTGTAGAGCCAATCTATCACAAGTATCATTAGTCAGCCCAAGAGCTCTTTAATTTTAAAAGTGCATTTGTAAAGGTTTCCACCCAACCTTCTCATGAAACAATGTGCTCTTTCTTTGGTAAACTGGCTATTCTGAAATGAATTAATGATTTCTCCTCTCTCGGATTCTATAGTGTAAACTGCAATACATACAAGGATAGAGACAAAAGGGAATTTTTTTTTTTTAAGGAGGTGATTTTGTTGTTCATTGCAGTCAACAATTTTGCTCACCATCAAGGGGAAGGAGACATAGTACATGTTTGTTTCCAAAGGTTTGATTTTGGTCTTGGGACAGCCGAGATTTACACATAAGTATTGTAGGAGTTCACCATTGTAAAGGTTCTGATTGAAGACTAAAGCAATTACCACAGAAAATCACTGTCATATGGCATGCACAGACATTCTGAGAAAAAGTAAAATTTTGAGAAGGAGGGAAAGGGGAATTCAGGACAGCATGTGGGAGGGAAGATGCAAGTGCTTTTTTGTGCACAAAAGATCCATTAACAATATCTTTATCAGTTTCATTCTTCCTCATTAACTGAACCAACTTGCAGTCCCCAGAACATGTGAACATGATGGTAAACAAATTAGTAGGCAGCAGGGGGAGGTGTACATAAAAATGGTTGGCAGTTAATGCCTGACAAGACAAGATCTGCCTGAGGTAAAAGCTCCACAGAACCTTTGCCTCCAAAATAGTGCCTCTGTCAGGGAGGCAAGAGGGTCCATAGGAAGGATGTTATCAGTCAGATTTGATCAAGGAATTCCTCTATAATCATGTGAACCTTGAGATGGCCTTGTTTAGTGGATAGGGTATTCCATGTTGTAATCATTTGATATTATTTTTTCAAATAAGACTGCAAGTTTTTCCTGACAGGGATTATTCCACAGAGAACAGTGCTCCATAATGCATTCCGTTGACATACCAGCACTGTAGGGGTGCTAGGTTTAGGAGGGACTGACCCCCTGCCCCCATGGAAGCCATAGAACAGAGCTGTGAAAAGTATGGACTCTGAAGGCAGACCATTTGCTCCCGTCAGTAGACTGTTTCTAGCTGTGGAATTGTAGTCATGTTTTACATAGCTTCTCTAAACCTTGGTTCCCAACTCTATAAGAAGGCAGATGACAATAATGGCATGAACATTTATGATAGAACTATTAAAGAGATAATTCGTAAAGCATTCAGTGTGTCTGGCTGTAATCAGTCTCAGTTTCCTAGGAGTAACTTTTTGGGCTTTTTCCAACACCTGAAGCCCCAGAACACTCCAAATCCTAAATATTTGGGATGGAACATTTTTTCCCCTTTGTTTCATTAGGAGCATCAGGGACAAATTCAGCTTTGGATGGACATAAATGGGCGTGGTATAAATGAGAAAGATGCAATTTCAAAACAATTTAGATAACATCACAGAAGTCATAGAAAATAGCAAAGTCAGATATATGTTTCATATGTCCATAAAACCAAGGACACCAAAGGGAAGCATGTGGAGTAAAGGTGTCTGCCACACATTTAATTTGAAGTAAGTTATCAATTTGATATCTGTTTGTCCTGCCAGAGTTTCTCCATGATTCAACATAGTAGTAGGTATCATAGAAATGGAGTACAAAGATTCTCCCTGTTCACTTGAACATATACACAGACATACTGAGACTTAGAATAGAGAATATCTAACCATAAATCAACATTGTGGTCATAATTCTAACCCTAGTGAAATTGAAATAATTGCAGAGCCTGTTACTTATACTTGTAGGTGTGGGTAATTATTTCTAAGGATCTACTTTTAAGATTCATTTATTCACTAATGAGAGAGAGACAGATGAGAGAGAGAGAACCAGAGTATTCCTCTGGCGGGGAACTGAACTTATGCTTGAGAATCCAATGCTTTATCTACTATACCACCTCCTAGGCTGCCATTTCTATGCATCTTCATACACAAAATGCAAAGTCTCTCTATTTTTCCTTTCTTTATTGTCTACTGCAGTTATATTTGTGCCTAAAACACTAGAGAATAGCTAATTCACTGAGTCTAGAGAAATTCTGATGTACTGAGACTAGGGTGGAAATGGTTAGCTATAAGAATTACACATTTTTAGGGGCTGGGTGGTGGTGCACCTGGTTGAGCGCACATGTTACAGTGCGCAAGGACCCAGGTTCTAGCCCCTGGTCCACACCTGCAGGGGGAAAGCTTCAGGAGTGGTGAAGCAGTGCTATAGGTGTCTCTCTGTCTCTCTCCTTCTCTATCCCCCCCTCATTTTCTGGCTGTCTCTATCCAATAAATAAATAAAGATAATTAAAATTTTTTAAAGAATCACACATTTTAAATAAACAAAATATTTGTATGCATGTACATACATATGTCTAAAATTTGCACTTTAGGTGTGATTTTTTTTTTCCACAGTAAGAAGATAATACTTACCAAAATAAAGGCTTCTGGAAATCTACCCCAATAGCTGTTCTCTTTTATTAATTTTTTTAAATATTTATTTTATTTATTTATTCCCTTTTGTTGCCCTTGTTGTTTTATTGTTGTAGTTATTATTGTTGTTGTCGTTGTTGGATAGGACAGATAGAAATGGAGAGAGGAGGGGAAGACAGAGAGGAGGAGAGAAAGATAGACACCTGCAGACCTGCTTCACCACCTGTGAAGCGACTCCCCTGCAGGTGGGGAGCCGGGGTTCGAACCGGGATCCTTATGCCGGTCCTTGTGCTTTGCGCCACCTGTGCTTAACCCGCTGCGCTACAGCCCGACTCCCCAGCTGTTCTCTTTTATTATAAAACTCTCAACTTAATTTTAGAGATTTACTTATTTATGTATGAGATGTGAAGGGGGAGAACCAGAGCATCACTCTCACATATGTGCTGCTAGGGATCAAACCCAGGACCTCATGTTTCAAAGTCCAATACTTTATTCACTGTGCTACATCCTAGGCTGCAAAACTCTCAACTTCTATCAAATATATTTCTGCCTAAAGTAAACACTATTTGCAACTCTCTTTGCACCTAAGTATATCCATATGATAACATTTGGACAATAGAATAAGGAGGAGGTGCTTTGTGACCATATAGCACATGAATATGCTTTTTGACCACCGCCTTTTTTTAAATCTCTATTGTCTATAATGTGCATGTGATGACTGGAGCTGAAGCTGGAGCTGACATTTAAGAAGAACCACACTATAAATGCAGCATGCTTCACTTCAGACTGTGTCCAGAGATGTCAGGCATGGAGTGTCAACCCTGCACCCTCATTACTCAGGTGAGACCTTCCTTTCATAGTATTCTCTAATTCCAGGTGGTTCACTTCCTAACAAAGTCCCAAAACATAGATATAGACCAGTTCCCCTGAGATAGGGCATATGTTCACATGTATCCATAAATTAGGGCAAAATATATACCTGAAAGCAAAAATACACAATAGTCTACAGTGAGTCAGTATAAAGTTCATAATGAAATAGTGTCTACTTAGACTTAGATACCCTCCTCACCTACTTCCTACTACAGTGTTCTCACTCACTCCAAAGCTAACCTCATTAAAGCAAGGACTGCAAAAAGCTGAATAAGGGCAAGAGACTGGCATCCTTTAACAATGACTCTTTAGTCACTACCAGGCCACCCAATCAGCTGGGGCCCTAATCAGGGAGTCCTGAGATTCCCAAACAGACATGATGGGCCTAGACCTCAAATAAATCCCTCTCTCCATGGTCACCAGTCATCTCTATCAGGAACAATACAATAGACCCCTTTGTGGGCCCCTATAGGACCTTGCCCTCAACTTGGATCAACAATGGTAGAGAATGTTTCATCCACTGAAGGGAGGCTGGACAACATACTCTATGCTACACCTGAGGAAGATGGGTCCTAATATTGGGGCAGCTTGGAACGTTCCTACTTATGACCACAAAATGTGAGCTCAGATCTATAGGGATGCAGAGGTCACATAGGCTCCTAAGCTGAATATGGGCCCCAGATCACATCCAATCAATAGGGTTTACAATCAACAATATTTATACCCCTTTCCCATATGAGGGAGCTACTCTTTTCCCTGATCCAGCTTTCTGGTCCTTCTTCCAGCCATGACATCATCCCCCAGAAAATATAATTAGGATCCACCTGCATATCAGATTTCAGGCTCAGGAAAAAAATGCCTACTAGCCATCTACATAACAGAGACACCCCCCACCCCAACTCTTCACCTGCACTATTCCAGCCTTTAGGTCCATGATTGGTCAACAATGTCTTTGGCTTTGTATGTTAACTCTCTTTTCAGCCATCAGGTTCCAGATGCTACCATGATGCCAACCAGACTTCCCTGGACAAACAACTCCACCAGTGTGTCCTGGAGCTCTGCTTCCCCAGAGCCCTCCCCCAGTAGGGAAAGAAAGAAACAGGCTGGGAGTATGGATCGACTTGTCAACGCCCATTTATAGCAAGGAAGCAATTATAAAAGCCAGACCTTCAGCCTTCTGCATCCCATCATGACCCATCATGACCCATCAACCCCAGAGGGCTGAAAATGGGAAGGCTATCAGGGGAGGGGATGGGATACAGAGTTCTGTGGTGGGAATTGTGTGAAGCTATACCCCTCTTATCCTATGGTTTAGTCAATGTTTCCTTTTTATAAATAAAAAATTAAAAAAAAAAAAGAACCACACTATATGGAAGCTGGAGAGATGAACTGAAAGAAGTTTCTGAGCTGAATGACCTTTTAAAGTAACACCAAACTAAGACTGCCTATTTCTAACTTTAGTTCTATTATATTAAAGTCATGCCTAATATCATTTAGGTTATTTGAAGTTTCTTTACATGTAGCTGAACTGAATTATTTTTTATTAAAGACTGAATTCATTAATTTATTTATAAATATTGATCAGCACCAAGAAGTGGGGGAAGCAAAAGCTTCACAGGAAAGGGACGATCAGTCTGGTGCATGCAAAGCTAGGGATTGAGCTTGGTACTTCAAGCTTTCAAGTCTAACACTATAGATACTCAGCTCTGGCTTATGGTAGTGTGGGGAATTGAACCTGGGACTTTGGCGCCTCAGGCATGAGAGTTTCTTTGCGCTCTTTGAGTCCTCCAACTTAATGTTGAGGGGCTGTCCTTTGCCAAATGCGTTCTTATTGGTCAATTGGCGATATAGCATCAGGCAGATGTTATCTGCCTACAAGAAACACATATAGCAGTCGATGAAGCTGCTCGATTCACCATCAGTGGATTCGATTTAATATGCTATAATCTCCATCCTAAACACGGCCGAGCCCTATATGCCAAATCGTGTCTTGCGGAAGTTTACCATACGGCCTCTTCGACCTTCTACGACTCCATTACTATTGAACTATTCAGCTCGTCAACATATATAAGCCTCCCAGTGCCTCATGGGATAATGAGGTCCTGCCTAGCCCGAATCACCCAGCCGTTTACGTTGGAGACTTTAATAGTCATCACCAAGACTGGGGATATTCCTCCACTCGTGCTGACGGCTCTATCTTAGCCGACTGGGCTTCAGCGAATGACCTCTCCCTATTATACGATCCCAAACAGCCAGGCTCTTTTCAAAGTGCTAGATGGAATAAAGACTCGTCACCCGACCTGTGCTGGATTAGCACAGTCAACGGCCAAGCCTTTCCCGCTACGAGACACATTCTCAAGATCTTCCCGCACAGTCATCACCGCCCAGCTATCATCCACATTGGTGTCCAGCTCCCACTGATTCTGTGCTCAGAGAAACTAAGATGGAACTTTCGGAAAGCAAACTGGCGTCTGTTCAGTGATCTTACCAACAAATCTATTCCTGCAATTCCAATTAACTCTATCCCCTCTGAAGATTCCTACAGGCGCTTCTGCCAAGCCATCTTCAAAGCAGCTTCCCAAGCCATTCCTCGTGGGAGACGTGCTAACTATATGCCTTGTCTTGATGCTGAATGCGAGCAACTACTAAAGCAGTATGATGAGTCGGGCGACCCAGATGTGGCTGACCATCTCATTGCCTCCCTGGATGCAGCACGCCAAGCCCGCTGGCAACAACTCACGGACGTCTGAACTTCACCCACTCAAGTAGGAAGGCCTGGAAGCTTCTTCACAGACTGGGTGCCGGTAGCCAACCCCCTCCCGTCTCCCATCCTCCCGTATCTCCAAACTCAGTGGCCAGTCACCTAACTCAAGTTGGACGTGCTAAGATCGACCCAGTCTGGAAAAGAGAAATTTCCCATGAGTGGTCATCCCACTTTCGTTTATCTTGTCCATCTCCAAAACTCTCTCCCTTTACACTGTCTGAACTGGAAGACACTTTGAAGAGGGTTAAACCGGGAACAGCTGCTGGCTATGATAACATCACCCCAGAACTCATTCTTAACTTGGGTCGTGAGGCAAAGAAGTGGCTCAATTCATTCCTGTCCCACATCTTGGAATCTGAGTCTATGCCCAAAGTTTGGCGTCGTGCGAAGGTAATAGCGGTTTTGAAACCAAAGAAAGACCCAACACTGGCCGCCAGCTATAGACCAATTAATTTCTCTCCTCTCCGTGTGTTACAAACTCCTTGAGAGGCTGCTTCTGTCACGTATTTCTCCTCTTACAGAGAAATTCCTATCACCCGCCCAAGCTGGTTTCTGCCCAGGAAGATCTACCTGCGAACAAGCCCTGGCCCTCTCAACTTATATTGAAAATGGATTCCAGAAGAATTTAAAGACGGGTGCTGTCTTTGTTGATCTCACAGCAGCCTATGACACGGTCTGGCACCGTGGTCTCCTAGTCAAGATCTCAAGATGCCTGCCTCCATGGGTGGCCAACACTATATCGTTTCTTCTCCAAAACAGAAGATTCCGGGTGCATCTGGGTGACAAGTCTAGCAGATGGAGACCTGTCTCAAGTGGCCTCCCCCAGGGCTCTGTTCTGGCTCCTACGCTATTTAATATGTACATCAATGACCTCCCAGAAACTTCTTCAAGGAAGTTCATCTACGCCGATGACATCTGCTGTGCAACACAGGCATCCAAGTTTGACATCCTCGCGGAAACACTCACAAAAGACATGTCTCTGATATCTGATTACTGTAAAAAATGGCGACTAATCCCTAGCACTGAAAAAAACGGTATCATCTGTTTTCCATCTACACCATGCCTCGGCCTCGCGTGAGCTTAATGTGCAGCTTGGCGGTACGAGAATCCGGCATGAAGCCCAGCCAGTCTATCTTGGCGTTACTCTCGATCGCACTATGTCATTTCACAAACATCTCATAAAAACTGCAGCAAAGGTGGGCGCGAGGAATCACATCATTGCAAGACTGGCCAGCTCCTCATGGGGCACGAGTGCTTCCACACTACGATCATCATCTCTGGCACTATGCTATTCCACTGCAGAATACTGTGCCCCAGTATGGTTCCGTAGCCCCCATGTCCACTTGGTCGATTCCAAATTATATTCCTCCATGAGGATAATTTCTGGAACCATCCGTTCCACCCCAGTTCCATGGCTGCCAGTTCTTAGCAACATCGCCCCGCCAGATATTTGTTGGGATGCGGCATCATCTAAGTTCATTTCCTGCATCTACACTCGACCGGACCTGCCAATATACGCGGGTATCTTCGCCCACCCTGTCCAACGATTGACGTCTCGTCACCCAATCTGGTCCCCTACGCCTACACTGAACTTCTCTGTTCCGGTCTCTTGGAAACAGAGTTGGCAGTCAGCTGAGGTAAAGAACAAACACCTCATCACAGACCCCTGCAAGCGTCAACCCGGCTTTGACCTAGCACGTTATGATTGGGCCCTCCTCAATCAATCGCTATCGAACAGGCCATGGCCGGTGCGCCGCTATGTTCCACCGCTGGGGAGCCAGAGACGACCCGAACTGCCCCTGCGGCTACAGACTATGACCCACATAGTCAACGACTGCCACCTCTCCAGATTCAAAGGAGGTCTCGAAACTTTACATCAGGCTCAACCTCACGCTGTTGACTGGCTACGGAAGAAGGGCAAACACTAGCAGAAGAACTATTATGCTATCCACTCCACCTTCCCAGCCACTTTACTGAGAGAAATAAGGGGCCTGGGAGCGTTGGGGGGTGGGGGGGGAGTGAGGAGGTGGCGCACCTGGTTAAGCACACACACTACAGTTTGTGCAAGACCTGAGTTCAAGCCCCTGGTCCCCACCTGCAGAAGGAAAACTTCATGAGTGGTGAAGCAGGGCTGCAGGTGTCTGTCTCTTTCCCTCTCGTTTTCCCTCCTCCTCAATTTCTCTGTCTTTATCCAATAATACAAGATTTAACAAATAAAAAGAGCTATAGGGAGGGGATAGGGAGAGAGAACCAGAGCATGTGGTCTTAGAGGTAACACAGTGGATAAAGTGCTGGACTCTCAAGCGTGAGGTCCTGAGTTCCATCCCTGACAGCACACATGTATCAAAGTGACATCTGATTCTTTCTGTCTCTCTTCCTATCCCTCTCATTAATAAAATATTTTTTAAAATATGAAAAAGCAGAGAATCAGCCTGGCAGATGTGGTATGAGGGGCCAAACTAGGGACTTCATACATATAAGTTCTGAGCTCTATCACTGCAGCACCATCTCTCTGGTCTTGAGCTGAACTGTGTTGAAATATATATACATCCCCCCACCCCATGGCACAGTGGAAAGTAGAGTATATATTGCCACCAAGTTTTGCACTTTATCATATAAAAATATTAATGTAACAAAGGTTGAAATTAGCTAGTAGATTTAAATATATTTACAAAAACACATTTAATACATTTGAAATCATTAGTCAGGGTTAATAATCTCAGCTACTAAGACAACCAAAGCTCTCGATCTCAATGGCTTAATAAGCAAAGTCAATTCCTAGTATAATAGTCCACTGTAGACTGGGTGGCTATAGGGAAAATGTAGAGCTTCTGTTCTATGCAGCTGTGCATAAACTAAGTTTAGGCTTCAACATTTTTTTTGTCTTAACTCATCAAAAATTCTGGCTGTCTTCTACAAATGACCTTGCAAGTGTCACCAGAATAGAGAGATTATGTGCAGGGTCATCCACAGGAGATTATAAATGGGACAGGTCTTGAGTGACATTTGAAACTTTTGCCCACATTCACATGGCCTAAAACTAAGTGAGGCTATGAAAAACAGCTTAATTGTTTTCTCAGGAACAAAAGTTTAGAGGATAGGTTTTCTCATAACTGGAAAATGGGAAATATAGCTTCCAAAGTCCTGTTTCTAACTTCTTTTCTAAAGGCCATATATATTTTTAAATTTTTTAACCAGAGCACTGTTCAGCTCTGGTTTATGGTGGTGTGGAGGATTGAACCTGGGACTTTGGAGCCTCAGGCATGAGAGTCTGTTTGCATAACCATTATGCTATCTACCCAAGGCCAGTTTTTCTTTTTTCAGCTTTATTAAGTTTTCCTTAATTTCTTTCAAAGAGCTTTGTAGTTTTCTTTCTTTTTTTTTAATGATTTTTCTTTTTTTTAAAACTTTTTTATTTAAGAAAGGAATAATGAACAAAACCATAAGGTAGGAAGGGTACAACTCCACACAATTCCCACCACCCAATCTCCATAACTCACCCCCTCCCCTAATAGCTTTCCCATTCTCTATCTCTCTGGGAGCATGGACCCAGGGTCATTGAGGGTTGCAGAAGGTAGAAGGTCTGGCTTCTGTAATTGCTTCCCCGTTGACTAGTCGGTCCATACTCCCAGGCTGCCTCTCTCTTTCCCTAGTAGGGTGGGTCTCTGGGGAAGCTGAGCTCCAGGACACATTGGTGGGGTCTGCAATCCAGGGAGGCCTGGCCAGCATCCTGGTGGCATCTGGAACCTGGTGATTGAAAAAAGAGTTAACATACGAAGCCAAACAAATTGTTGAGCAGTCATGGATCCAAAGCTTGGAATAGTGGAGAGGAAGTGTTAGGGAGGTACTCACTGCAAACTCTAGTGTACTTCTGCTTTCAGGTATATATTTTGTAGTAGTTTATGAATACGTGTGAACATAAGCTCTCTCTCACAGAAAGTGGTTTATATCTAGATTATGGGACTTTGTTAGAAAGTGAACCACCTGAGATGAAATTAGAGTGTACTATAAAAGGAAAGGTCTCACCCGAGTAATGAAGCTTGAAGGGTTGTCATTCCACATGTGAAGTCTCTGGACACAGTCTGAGATGAAGAATGTTGAGGTGGCAATCGTTGCGTTGGTTAGGTTGTGATCGGCGGATGCAATATTATTTGGTATGGATTGGGAGACGCATATGGGAAAGTGGGCCCTATCCAAGGGTTCCAGGACTGGGGGAAGTAGGGGCTCTATAGTGGAGATGTGAGGTTCCTGCTGTCTTAGGGTTCAAAAAGACAATCGATAGTTAATGTTATCATCACATTATTTGGTAACTGGGTTAACTTTGAAAAGTCCTTTTGTTAGGGTTTGCTGTACAGTATCCAGTATCTTGTATATAGCTGTGCTATTGGATGCTTCTAGTCTACTTGGTCTAGGCTTTTGAGAGAGTCCGCATATCAAATACACAGCCTATATATTAAAAAGATTCAGTTTGTGTTTTGAAAAACTTTGAGACATATAACTGATTTTCCCCCTCTCATATTAATCAACTACTGATTTATATGTCTACATTTTGCTAGGAGTGTACATAAACACCATTCCCACCACCAAAAGATTGTGACCCATCCCTCCCACCCACTCCCACCCCCCACTGGCCCAGGAAGCTACATGTCTACCCCTCACCACAGGGTTTTTACTTTGGTGCCCTACTTACAATTTGATCAGGTACTGCTTTTAGTTTCCTTTTCAGATCTTCTTACTCAACTTCTGTTGAAGAGTGGGGTCATCCCATACTCATCTATCTTTCTGACTTAGCTCACTTAACATAATTCCTTCTAGCTCTGTCCAAGATGGGTCAGAGAAGGTGGGTTCATTGTTCTTGATAGCTGCATATTATTCCATTGTGTATATATACCACTGCTTTCTCAGCCACTCATCTGGTGTTGGGCACCTGGGTTGCTTCCAGGTTTTAGCTATTATGAATTGTGCTGCTATGAACATAGGAGTACACACCTCTTTTTGGTTGGGTGTTATGAAGTCCTTGGGGTATAACCCCAGGAGAGGAATTACTGGATCATATGGAAGGTCCACGTCTAGCCTTCTGAGAGTTTTCCAGACTGCTCTCCACAGAGGCTGGACCAATTTACATTCCCACCAGCAATGTAAAAGGGTTTCTCTGTCCCCACAACCTCTCCAGCATTTGTTGCTGCTGTCCTTTTTGATGTATGCCATTCTTACAGGAGTGAGGTGGTATCTTAGTGTTGTCTCAATTGGCATTTCTCTGACAATCAGTGACCTAGAGCAGTTTTTCATATGTTTGTTAGCCTTTTGGATCTCCTCTGAGGTGAATGTTTTGTTCATATCCTCTGCGCATTTTTGGATGGGGTCATTTGCTTTTTTGGTGCTAAGTTTGCTGAGCTCTTTATATATTTTGGTGATTAGTTTCTTGTCTGATGTAAGGCATGTGAAGATCTTCTCCCATTCTGTGAGGGGTCTCTCTGTTTGTTTAATAGTTTCTTTGGATGTGCAGAAGCTTTTCAATTTGATGTAGTCCCATTGGTTTATTTCTGCTTTAGTCTTCCTTGCAATTGGCTTTGATTCATCAAAGATGTCCTTGAGGTGTATGTGGGAAAGTGTTTTACCAATGTTTTCCTCTAAGTATTTGATTGTTTCTGGTCTGACATCTAGGTCTTTGATCCATTTGGAGTTGATTTTTGTTTCTGGTGAGATAAAGTGGTTCAATTTCATTCTTCTGCATGTTACAACCCAGTTTTCCCAGCACCATTTATTGAAGAGAGCCTCCTTTTTCCATTTAATCCTTTGGGCCCCCTTATCAAAGATTAGATGCCCGTAGGTGTTGGGATTTATTTCTGGGCTTTCAATTCTGTTCCACTGGTCTGTGTGCCTATTTTTGTTTCAGTACCTTGCTGTTTTGATGATGATGGCTTTATAATATAGTTTAAGGTCTGGGAGTGTGATGCCTCCATTTCTTTTTCTTTTCCTTAAGATGGTTTTGGCAATTCTAGGTGTTTTCAGTTTCCAGATAAATGACTGTAGTGTTTGTTCTATTCTCTTAAAGAAGCTTGGTGGAACTTTGATGGGTATTGCATTAAATTTGTATATGGCTCTGGGGAGAATATTCATTTTGATGATATTTATTCTTCCAATCCATGAGCATGGGATATCTTTCCATTTCTTGGTATCAGTTTCTATTTCCTTGAGTAGCGACTCATAGTTTTCAGCATACAAGTCTTTCACTTCTTTGGTCAACTTTATTCCTAGGTATTTGATTGATTTTGCTGAAACAGTAATTGGGAGTGATTTCTGGATGTCTTCTTCCTCAGATTTAGTGTTTGCATAAAGAAATGCCACTGATTTTTGTACATTGATGATTTTTCTTTTTTAACTTTATTTGTTATTGGATAGAGACAGAGAGAAACTGAGAGAGAAGGGGGAGATAGAGAGGAAGAGAGACAGAGAGACACTTGAAGACCTGCTTCACCTCCTGTTAATCGACTGCCCCGCAGGTGAGAAGTCGGGGGCTTGAACCAGGATCCTGACCGTCCTTGCGCTTTGCAACATGTGCGCTTGGTTTGTAGTTTTCAATGTACAATTCTGTACTTTATTTTAAAAAAATTTTTTGTTTGTAAAAAGGAAACATTGACTAAACCATAGGATAAGAGGGATACGACTTCACACAGTTCCCACCACCAGAACTCTGTATCCCATCCCCTCCCCTGATAGCTTTCCTATTCTTCAATCTTCTGGGAGTCTGGACCCAAGGTCCTCATGGGATGCAGAAGGTTGAAGGTCTGGTTTCTATAATTGCTTCCTTGATCAACATGGGCATTGACAGGTTGATCCATACTGCCAGCCTGTTTCTTTCTTTCCCTAGTGGGGGAGGGCTCTGGGGAAGCAGAGCTCCAGGACACATTGGTGGGGTTGTCTGTCCAGGGAAGTCTGGTTGGCATCATGGTAGCATCTGGAACCTGATGGCTGAAAAGAGAGTTAACATACAAAGCCAAAGAAATTGTTGACCAATCATGGACCTAAAGGCTTGAATAGTGCCGTTGAAGAGTTGGGGGAGAGGGTCTCTATTTTGTAGATAGCTCATAGGCATATTTCAGTTATATTCCAAAGGGCCTGTGGCTATGCTAGTGTTCCAAGGCCAGTTTTTAAACAAAGATCCCTTGCCCAAGGAAACAGCTTATTGTACGGCAAAATATTCTTCTTAGCTGAGAAGACAGCTCAGCTAAGCCCAGAATTTGCAAGCTTGAGGTCCAGGTTTGATCCCTGTCATAGTATATGGCAGAGCTGAGCAGTGCTCTGGTCTCTTGCTTATGAATGGTTTAAAAATACTTTCTGGGTAGATGGCATAATGGTTACGCAAAGAGACTCTTATTCCTGAGACTCCAAAGTTCTAGGTTCATGGTGAATTAACCTTCTTTAACCCATCCTGAATGAAGCTCAAAAACATCATGTTAAGAGAGAGATAAATCAGAAATAAAAGGGATGATCTCATTCATGGACATAAGGTGAAAAATAAGATCAGGAGGCGGGGAGGGGAGGGAATGGGACGGGAGGGGAGGGAGGAAGGGAGACATCTAGAGAAAATATTAAGAAAATCTTTCAAAACATTTTTTTTTTTGCTGACCAAAAGAATTAGCAGTGCAAAAAAAAAAATTAACAATGGGATCATATTACTGGAGACAATGACAGATATTTGAGGCAGAGAGAGCTTTTCCATATGCTCTTCTAATGCCCTTGTATAGTTTATAGAATGTGACATTGTACAACCTTGTGCTGGTGCAAAATAAAACCATTTAGAATATGTTTAAGAAAGTTTTACACTCTAAAAAACAGTTGGTAAGATAGATAGATCAACAATATGTCCATAGACAGGCAGATGGGAAGACACACAGATAGAAATAGGTGAGTGAGTAGGTGGGTAGGTAGATGGATAAATGAATAAACTATTTGTCCTTCATTTTTTATCCTTTTATGTTATTTATTTTTAATTTTATTATTAAAAAGGAAGCACTGACAAAAACCATAGGATAAGAGGGGTACAACTCCACATAATTCCCACCACCAGAACTCCGTATCCCATCCCCTCCCCTGATAAAGAAGTTTATGATCTCCATTGTCATAGTTGTACAGAACTTGTTACCATCAACTATTACTTCCTTTAATGGTTTGATTTTGAGCCTCAGCTCTCTCACAGAGGTTTGAGACAAATGACAGGCAGAAGGAAAATTTTAGAGTATTTGTCTATTGCCCATGAGAGAAATAAAGCAATTTAGGTGGTTTGAACTGTTCACTAGACATATTAATGTGAAGTTAAAGTGTTTATCAGCTAAAGAAATATCGATGCTCATAGAGATAGGACACTGTACAAAAAAAAAGAGCCAAAGTTGGGTGTGAGAGTGTTTTGCACACCAGTCATGGGGAGATGAGAAATTGTATCCATGTGCCAATTACTGTACTGTAAACCATTAACCCCCTCCAATAAAATGATTAAAAAATTAAATGCTTTTGTAAAACCAAAAGGAAATGAATTCTGTGTGTTTCAAGGAATCCCCGGTTTAAAATGGCTAGGATTTCACGCTGGGATCACTTGTTACATGTATAAGAAGCAAGGCACTTGGTGGGCACTCAAATATATTTTGAATGAATGATCAGGGCCCTCCAGAGAACTAGAAGAAGAGGAGGTGATCAGGGTAACAAAAGCTGGGTGGGCTTTATCTTCAGTGAGAAACGGCAATGGCAGAACAGCTCATGTGGGCAGTGCACTGCTTTATTGTGTGCACAACCTAAGTTTGAGCCCAAGCTCCCACTGCATTGAAAGGAGCTTTGGTGCTGTGGTCTCTTTCACTCATTCTCTCTCTGCCTACTCTGTCTCTCTCTGAAGGAAGTGAAGGAGGAATGGGAGGAGGAGGGGAAAGGAATGGGAGGAGGAGGGGAAAGGACAAGGGAGGAAGAGAGAAAAATGAGACGATGTCACGGAGTCCTGTAAGTGGTGCACCTGGATGAGTGTCGCACCAGTATATTCTACAGGGATTTAATGAGGAAGGTTCCCAGAATGAATGGCACAAAGCTCCCACATTCTTGTCTGCCACAAAGATGTTACCAAAGGTTCATGGCTTAGGGGAAGAGAAATGTTTTTGTGCCTGACCATGGCTTTGAGGGTTAGAGACACCATCAGGATTCTCCATCCTTCCTCTCTTTCCTGGTATGGAGCTAATCCTTTCATTCTCTCATATCCTTCTCTTCAGTTCAGGCTGGGAAATCAGGTCTCAGACCTGGGTCACTAACTCACAATCTTTAGTGCATATTAAATTGATCTGCACATGTTGACCCAGGAGGTGACAAAATGAATAAAGCATTGGACTCTCAAACAGGAGCTCCTGGGTTTGATTCCTGGCCTTGCATGTGCCAGCCTGATGTTCTGGTTCTTTCCACCTCTCCCTATTTCAAATAAATAAATAAATAAATAAATCTTAAAAAAAAAAAAAATTACCCGTTGTTGGCCTTGTTGTTTTATTGTAAAAAAAAAAAAAAAATTACCCGCCAACGTCCATGTCCAGCAGAGGAGCAATTACAGAAACCAGACCTTCCACCTTATACACCCCGTAAAGAATTTTGGTCCATACTCCCAGAGAGATAATAGGGAAGTTTCTGTCTTTATCAGTTCCTTCCTTTTTTTAAAAATTTCTTTTTTAAAATTATTATTATCTTTATTTATTAGATAGAGACAAGCAGAAATCGAGAGGGAAGGGGGTGATAGCGAAGGACAGAAATAGACACCTGCAGCCCTGCTTCACCACTCACTAAGCTTTTCCCCTGCAGGTGGGGACAGAGGCTCAAACCCTGTCCTTGTGCATTATAACATGTGCCCTCAACTAAGTGTGCCATCACCCAGCCCTCAAAAATAGGGAAGTTTCTAATGGAGGGGATGGGACATGGAACTGGTGGTGGGAACCATATGGAATTATACCCCTTTTATCTTAATTTTTTTATCATTATTAAATCAGCAACAAAAAATTATCAGCGGGGATGGGAGAGATAGTATAATATTTATGCAAATAAACTCTGGAAACTGAGGCTCCAAGGCCCCAGGTTCAATCCCACACACAACCATAAACCAGAGCTGAGCAGTGCTCTGGTGAAAAAACAAAAAAAAAACACCATAAGGATGAGTCTTTAGAATAGCTCACTTGACCAGAGGAGATCAGGTGTGTTCAGGATGGTATGGCCGTAGACAGAATAGCTCACTTGGATAGTACTCTGCTTCACCGTGTATATGACTCAGGTTCAAGCCCAGCCCACACTGTTTAGGAGGATGCTTTGGTGCTAGGATTTCTCTCTCTTTTTTTCTTTGCCTCTCTGCTTCACTCTTTTTATCTAAAAAAGTCAGCCCAGAGAGAAGCCCCAGGGCAAACCAACAGAAAATATGTTATCTGGGAGTCGGGCTGTAGCGCAGCGGGTTAAGCGCAGGTGGCGCAAAGCACAAGGACCGGCATAAGGATCCCGGTTCGAACCCCGGCTCCCCACCTACAGGGGAAGTCGCTTCACAGGCGGTGAAGCAGGTCTGCAGGTGTCTATCTTTCTCTCCCCCTCTCTGTCTTCCCCTCCTCTCTCCATTTCTCTCTGTCCTATCCGACAACGACCACATCATCAACAACAGCCATAATAACTACAACAATGGTAAAACAATCAGGGTAACAAAAGGGAAAAAATGGCCTCCAGGAGCAGTGGATTCGTGGTGCACTGAGCCCCAGCAATAACCCTGGAGGAAAAAAAAGAAAATATGTTATCTCAGGGGCTGGGCAGTGGTGCACACATTACAATGTGGAAGGATACAGGTTTAAGCCTTCAATCTCTACCTGCAGAAGGATGCTTCACTAGTGGTGAAGAAGTATTTCAAGTATCTCTCTTTTTCTTTCCCTCTCTATCTCCCTTTCCTCAATCAATTTCTCTCTGACCTATTAAATAAAAAAAAAAAATCTTAAAAAAAAATTACCTGGGGAGATTAGGGGAAATAGCATAATGGTTATGCAAAGAGTCTTTCATGCCTGAGGTTCCAAAGTTCCAGGTTCAATCCTCCACACCAGCACACACACAAAGAAATAATCATGTGGGGACTTTTCAAACAAAACAAAACAAAACAAAAACATACAAACAACAACTGTTGGCAGGATCCACCTCAGATTTACTAAATCAGAGAGTAAGGTCTGGACAAAGGACCTAAAGATATTAAATTATTTGTCAAAGGTTGAAAAGTAGTATCTGTCTTTATCCTTGTAGTTGCATAACTCCAAGCTTAAACTGTGGCTTTGCTAGTAAGGAATTAAATCCATGTCCTAGTTAATCAATGATTGAGCAATAAATCAGGAATGAAAGGACTAATTTCACTGCAGTCTGACTTTTCATATTCACCTTTCTCTCTCTCTCTCTCTCTCTATTTTTCTTTTTCTACCAGGACTTGGTGCCTGCATGGCTACACTATTCCCAGTGCCCATTCTCTCCCCCCCCCCCCGCTTCCTTTTCTTTCTTTTTTTATAGAAGGTATGATAGAGAGGAGAGATACCTGCAGTATTGTTCTAACACTCATGAAGCTTCCCCCATCCTGCAGGTGGGAACTAGGGACTTAAACCTGGGTCCTTGCAGGTGGTAACATGTGCATTCCAGCAGGTAAGTCACTACCCAGCCCCTAGCAGTCTCTGTCTTGTCACTAAGAAGCAAGGCAAATAGTCTGGGCATCTTTCTAATTTGTCATTTTGTCAGAACAGTTACAACTGACTTATCCAACTCAGAGTCACTTGGACTGAATTCCTGTGGACATATGAGCAAGAGGGGGGAAAAAAGGAAAGAAGATTGAGTAAGTGCAGGTGGACTATTAACAATTACAAAAAACATAACCAGCAGTCTGAACAGTCATTTAATACCACTAAAAGAATTAATTTATTTCTTAGTAAATAAGAGGCTAGAGTATGATAAAATATGATTAATTTAATTTTCATTTAGAAAATCTAGAAAGTAGATTATATCCAGTTAAGAACAATCTGGTCACTAACTAAAAGCACTTTCAAACAAGGTGCCAGAGTCAAAATGTTGGATTGCACTTATGAAACTATCAAATAACTTTAAGATGGAATCATTTCCATCGTCATTTTTCATGTTCCCTTTATTATTATTATCTGTGCTCTAATAAACTACTGACAGAAAAAGAAAAAGGACTACTTGGGATTAGTATGATATGATGTGTTTTCTTTTTAGCCTGCTATCTTTTTGAAATACTGATTTTCATCTATTCTGAGTTTTTTTGTTGTTGTTGTGTTATTTTATTTATTTATTTATTTTTTGCTATAGATCAGTTAAACTTTAATGGTACTTTGCCTTATCTTAGTTACAAGAATGGGATATGCTTTTCCCCACTTAAGATCAGTTACAAACAGTTCGTATAAAACTTCCCATTACCTTCTTATAGATATTAGGCTTCTTACTGAAAAATCACACTCTCTTGAACCTCCATGCCTTTCTGCATCTAGATGAAATTCTTTGCACTAAAATATATATGGCATGAAAAAAAATCAGAAAATACTAATGTTAAAACCCCAAGGGGGCAGCCTGCACACAGATGAAAATATGACCAGCCAAGCACATAGTTTTTGTTGCATGACTCTAAGCTTAGAGAAAATCAAATCCTAAAAGGAAAAACAAATCACTCAGAGAAGTAAAAGAACCTAGTATTCAGGTGTTGTCAAACTCAAGAAAGAAATTCTGATGTAATTTTAAACCACAGCATAAGATGAACAGTGCTGTCAGCCACACCATGATTTTGTTGTTATTGTTTTTAAATTCACATTTACTTAATAGAACAAAATGCCAACATTGCAGTCAGATGTCAAGGCAGTAGGTGAAACAAGTTATTTTTTGGAGTCTAGCCAAGGCCCATTTACTCATTTATGAGTGTGTTCTGTGAAAGCCAAAGTAAAAATAAATACCAAGACAGGCCATTATCCGGACAGTTGATGTAGCGTCAGACCACCTCACAAGGGGAGAGTCATTGACCGCACAGGGAACTAGGTGAGAGACAACATGTGGTTAATATAGACCCATCACTACTATGAGGAAAACAACCATGAGCATAAAGGCTGCTGGTGGTCAGAGCATTTTCTATTCAAAATCCAGCTTACTGACCGGTTTGACTGAAGACTTGGCCAAGGGGTCTAATGTGCAAAATGGATCTGAAGACTAATTCTCTTTTTGAGGAAAGAGATTTAGGTAAGGAACAAACAGCAACAGAAATCAGATCTAAAACTGGAATGCAATTTACTTGGTTCCTATTGTTTCCTAACTGCCACCAGAACCGCAAGACCATAGCTTCCAGTTCCCCTCAAAATGAATTACTGCAAATCAGAAGCTATGTGGGGCTTATAGAATGCTTTTCTGATGTGCAGTAACGAAGGCTTGCTGGAGATGAATAGCTATAAGAAAAAGCCTCATGAAGTTAGAGATACAGAATGACTCTTTTGTTCATTTGTTCCAGAAGCTGTTATACCAAGACACATCTAACATAAGCCCTGACTCTATGCTCCTTCATTCCTATTACCATTGACTCATCATCATCATTAACAACATACAAAAACAGCACACAACAAACAGTTCCTTGAGCTTCCCCCTAAGAGAAAGGGGCTGAAACATAAGTCTGAACAAGTTATTGCTATTCATTTGGAAAAATGCTTCCCATTTCCATGAGCACAGCAGAAACGGGTGCTGGCCACATTTTCCTTTAGGTAATGTCAAGCACCCACTCTTGTCTGATAGGTTGTGAACCTGTGAACTGTACAGGTTGAAACTTGGAAGCGGCAACTCTCAACCTTCCAATTAGTGCTTGCCTTGCCAGAGAGTCAAGGAGGTCTCATGATAAGCTACAAGATTGGTCTTGCTTTTGTGCATTACAGCATAGTGGACAGACACCTGGGAGCATCACCAGCCCATGTCAGACTCCCTGAGTGAGAAACAGAACTTCATGGCATTAAGCCACTGAGGGTTGGGGGCTGATTTTTACTATGGTATAAAGTCCTCTCTCATATCATTAATAAATATTTGCTTTGCTTAGGATTTTTTCCTTTTATTATCTTTTTTTAATTTATTTATCAGATAGAAACGATCAGAAATCAAAAGGTAGGGGGAGATAGAGAGACACCTGCAGAACTGCTTCACCACTTGCAAAGCTTTCTTCCTATAGGTGGGGACTAGGGGCTTGAATCCAGGTCCTTACACACTGTAACATGAGCATTCAACCAGGTATGCCACCACCCAGCCCCCTTTGCTTAAGTTGTTTAGAGGAGACAAGAAATCACATACTTTATATAGAGAGAAAGAACTTTAGACATTAGTAATAGACTTACCCAATACAGATAAATCTCCCAGTGGAAAAAAAAAAAAAAGGCATTTTTCTCCCTGTTTGTTTTTTTCTCTATCAACCTCAGTTACATCAACTCCTCTCAGCATGCTAGGCTGTCAAGGCTGCTACCCACCTCCTGCCAGACTTCTCAGGGCACCAGGCACCTTTAGGTAGTATGGCCTTACTGTGTCCTACTCTTTTCCTCTCAGTTTAATAGGAACAATACTTGGTGTTTCAAAGCTAAGTGTCATTACTAAGAAATAGATAAAGTGTGGCCCAGAAAGTGATGCAGTGGTTAAAGTGATGGACTTATCTATTTCACCATTTTTAATAGCTGAGTAGTATTCCATTACTCAGCCACTCATCTGTTGTTGGATACCTGGGTTGCTTCTAGGTTCTGACTATTACAAATTGTGCTGCAATGAACCTTTCTTTCTTTTAATATTTTATTTTAGGTGCCTGTCAGTGGTGCACCCAGTAGAATGCATACATTATTACTATGGGCAAGGATCCAGGTTCAGGGCCCCAGTCCCCACCTACAGAGGGAAGCTTCAAGAGAGGTGAAGCAGTGCTATAGGTGTGTGTCTTTCTCTCCCTCCCTTCCATCTCAATGTCTATATCTACAAAGGAAATAATAATAAAATTAATGAAATTGACTTCTTTAAAGTTTTTATTTTTGTGAGAAAGAAAGAAAAAGAGAGAGAAAGAAAGAAAGAAAGAAAGGAGGGAGGGAGGGAGGGAGGGAAGGAAAGAAGGAAGGAAGGAAGGAAGGAAGGAAGGAAGGAAGGAAGGAAGGAAGGAAGGAAGAAGTACCAGAGCACTGCTTAGCTCTGGTTTATGGTAATGCTGGAGACTGAACCTGACACCTACTGGGAGGTTGAGGGGCAGGGATATGGAACTTTGGTGGTGGGTGTGGTGTGGAACTATACATTATAATCTTGTAACAAACTATAAATAAAAAAATACAGAAAAATTAAGTAGGGGCTGAGGAGACAGCTTAGTGGTTATAAAAAAGACTTTCATGCCTGAGGCTCTGTGGTCCCAGGTTCAATCCCAGTGCCACCATAAGCAATGCACTAGTAGCTCGCTCTCTCTCTTTCTCTCTCTCTCTCTCTCTTTTTCTCTCTCCATCTCTCTCTAAACACCCCACCCCCATCTCTCTCTCTCTTTCTCTCTCCTCTTTCTTTCTCACTAAGATATAATAAATAAGATATTTCTGGGCAATGGTGGCCACCTGGTTAAGCACACATAGTATTAAGCACAAGGGCCCGCTCAAGGATCTGGGTTCAAACCTCTCCCCACCCCTCACCCTGACCCCTGGCTCCCCACCTGCAAGAGGGTGACTCATAAGTAGTGAAGCAGGTCTGCAGGTATCAATTTCTCTATCTAGCTATCTCCTTCTCCTCTCTCTATTTCTCTTTATCCTATCCAATAAAAATAAATAAATAAATAAGAAAAAGGATGGCTTCCAGGAACAGTTGACTCATAGTGCTGGCACTGAGTCCCAGCAATAAACCTGAAGGCAAAAAAAGAATCTGAGGCCTAGGAGCCTCAGGCATGGATGTCTTTTACATAACCATACTGCTGTCTACCTAGTTGTAGGCAAAGTCTATTTGATTGTCCTACTCCAAAGCACTGGCAGTCTTTCATTCTCTCTTCTTGAGTTCTTTTAGTTAAGTCATGCCTAAGATAGAAACAGAGGTAAGATGTCTTGTAATTTCTTTTTTGTGTGTGTGTGTCTTGTAATTTCATCAGATGCTAACTTTGTTTCTCCACCCCAAATTATGACAACATATAAAATGCATTCCTTTCTACAAAACAATCATATTTCTTATGAACAAATGCAGTCTTCAAGAACAATATTTTCATTAATAATTAAT